>NC_142081.1:77348245-77507295 GCF_054644295.1 Miniopterus natalensis
GTCAATGTGGCTGGAGCATGGCCAGCAGGGGGAGGGGAGCAGAGATCAGGACAGATTTGACTCTGAAAAGGCTTTAGGAAAAGTATGAAATATTTGGGTCATCCTAGTTGCGCCCAGAGCAGTCAAAATTCTGACCCCATGGCCTTCTTAGGGTTCTCAGGCTGGGTGTGCCTAAACCCATCAGACCTGCATTCCTGAGGCTAGGCTAAATGACACTAGGCCAAAGCTACAAGTAATGGTCAGTCAAGATCATAAACATAAACACCAAAGGCAGTGTGTGGACCTGGTTTGAATCCCGATTTGACTGAATCAACTATAAAAAGATATTTGGGGGACATTGAGGAAATACAACACTTTAGATGATATATACAAATTGTTAATTGGTAAGTACAAAAATGGCATTGTGGTTGAGGGAGAAAATGTCCTCATTTTTTGAGTGTTTAGGAGTGAAATGTCATAATGTCTATGATTTAAATTAATTCAGCAAAATGTTCAGGAGGTATTAATGGCAAAATGTTAGTAATTGTTCTGCTAGGTGATGTGTATTTGGGATTTAATGAAATTGTTCTCTTCACTTTTATTTTGCTTGAAAATGTTCATAACAAAAGATTAAAAACATAAAAAGGAAAAAAAATACTATTAGTCATCAAGCTGGCTTGGTGGATCTGTCTGGGGAAAAGTAAGCCTGGAACCATCTGTCTGGCCAAAGGCAAAGGGCGTGAATTAAAAACATGCATTTTCCTTTAAAATTTCTTTTTTATATTTCTTCTTTATTGGTGTGTGAAAATTCAGTTCATACTAATAAAGCTCTTAAAAGTGAATAAGAATAAGTGCTTATTTATTCAACCACCTAATTGAGTACCTACTATGCACCTGCAATGACCGCCTTAATGTGAACAATGTGCTTGACCTAGAGATCTTCTGTCCCAGGCAGAGCATTCAAAGTTTATTTGATTCCAACCCTTGAAAACTAGTATATGTATTGGTGCTTTGTAATAGTAATTGTATCAGTTTTATTGGGGCATTTTCGCTCCTTAGGGAACTACATCTCAGGAAAGGACATTTGATTTGTACTCTTTGGTGCTCTTGATGTCAGCTACTTCTTTATTCCAAGACTGACAAACAATGTGCTCACAGTGGATAAGGCTTGGATGGGGTGGAACAGTAACCTAGCATTGAAGTGCCAAAGATGAGGTCACCACCCCCAACTGCATTCAGGGGAGCCTGAGAGCCCCAGGGCCTACCAGTCACAGGAATGAAGTTAAATACAAGATGCCAGATAAAATACAGGATGCCCGATTCAACTTGAATTTCAGCTAAGCAAAGAATAATTTTTTTAATATGTCTTTATTGATTTCAGAGAGAGGAAGGGAGAGGGAGAGGGAGACAGAAACATCAATGATGAGAGAGTCATTGATCGGCTGTCTCCTGCATGCCCCCGACTGGAAATCAAGCCTACAATCCAGGCATGTGCCCTGACCGGGAATCGAACTGTCATCTCCTGGATCCTAGGTCCATGCTCAACCCCACGCCCGGCCAGGCACAAAGAATAGTTTTTAATTTTTAGTGTAAGTATGCCCCATGCAATATTTAAGACATATTAAAAATAAATCGTTTACTGAATTCAAATTTAACAGAGCATTTTGTAGTTTTCCGTCTTTATTTCTTTCTCTCTTTTTTCTTTTGTTTTCTAAATCTAGCAAACCAACACAGGAATGAACGAATGTACACAGAAATGAGTGAATTTGGGGGAAAAGCCAAATCGCAGGAATTTCTGAAATGTCTGACCCATGAGCTGGGACACTGGGCTAAGGAATTCAGATGAGACCCTTTAGGCCAGGGAGAAATAACTGAGGATTTGGGATGAAATAAGTGAAAACATGTGATTGTTATCCGTGAAGTCTTTTAAGGTAGAGCTTTCCTCTGTCACTTCCTGCTTGAGCCACTGGCTTCTTAAGCATTAATCAGGACCTGCTGGGAGCGAGGCCCAGGGAAGATCAACCAAGATGAATAACAGGACATCTCCACAGCCTCAAGGACTAACAGCTTAGTAGCAGAGAACTGATGTCCAGCATTGCATTCTGGAGCCAGACCACTGAGCCCAAACTCCGGCTCTGACACTTATTAGGCATGTCGTTGCAACAATTTCTTAAGCTTTCAGTGCCTAGTGGAAATAGGAAATGGAGTTATTTTATAGGGTTGTAATAATCATTAAATGAGTTAGCAAAAAGTGATTTGACTAGTGCCTAACACCTATTAAGTACATATATGTAATATATGTATACTTTTACAGATATGAAAAGAGATTTTAAATCATCCCAGTGAGAAGAATACACTCCAGGATATAGAGAATGATAGGATCAAAGGTGCAGAGAATGAAGCATAAAGTGGAATAGCAAGTAGTAGTTCACTGTGGTTAGAACTTTTGGGTCTGTTAAAAGGGTTGCTAAGAAACAAAACCAGAAAGGAGAGATGAGTCTCCCTTACCAAGGGCTTTGAATGCCAGGCTAAAGGGTGGTGGCTCTGCCCTGCAGGCACTCGTGGGCCACTGAAAGTGTTTGAGCAAGGGAGAAGTACGAATGCTGGGGAAGGATTAATTATGTCACTATGTATATGACGGAAGAGCCCAGAGGATAGAGACTTATTATAGTAAACAATCACCGTGTTCATAGCAAGTGTCAAACATTGTGAGCAAAAAGGTCCCTGTCCTTGTGCAAGCTACAGTCTAGTGAAGAATGAGATGTTATACAAACAGCCACACGAGTATGAAAACAAAGTACAGGGTGTTCTGAGAGCTCATAGGAACCTAATGTTAATGGAGGGTGAGAAGTCTGACCAGGAGAGGTGGCACCCACTGAGACATAAAGATGCACAGGAGGGAGCCAGATAGGTACTGAAGAGAGGAGCCTGCCAGGTGGAGGCACAGGACAAGTACGGACTCTGTGGCGGGAGGAAAAATAGCCCGCAAGACCCTCTGAAAAAGGCCAGTGGAGGCAGAGCAGTGGGGGCTGGGGGACTGTGGCTTGACATAAGGGAGCATTAGGCAGGGTTAAGTAACCCGCCACCATGGGCACAACTGGTTGAGCCAGGAGCCAACACATGGCCAAAAGACACTCCTTCAGGCTCTCCAGCCCCCTATGAGGTAACCTGGGGTGACACCAGATATCAACTACCTGAACCAACCAGAGTTTCTCTTGGGCAGTTTGAATGTGGGACAGAGATGGAGAGATCCAGGAAAGAGAGAAAAGCAGACTGACATAAATAGAATGCAGTCAAGTGGCAGCTCAGAAACTGGGACGTGAGCCAGGTACCATATTACATACTTTGACCTTTATCTTAAGAACAAATCTGGTGAGGAGTAATGGGAGCCTGACCTAGGACCATGGAAGCAGAAATAGAGAAAAAAGGGTAGTGGCTTTAAAAATATGACCACACATTCTTTGACACTTTTCTCTTAATTCCTTTCCTGTTAAGTGTGGGCTGATTTGCTTCTAACAAATAGAATGTTGCAAAACTGCTGGTGTGTGACCTCCCAGACTGGGTTATAAACAGGCCACAGCTTCCAGTAAGTCTCCTCTCCCCAACTTCCCTCCCTTCCCCCCTTCCCTATCACTCTACCTCTGGGGAGAAGCAAGCTGTCATGCTGTACACATCCCTATTGGAGTGATCTACTTGGTGAGGTACTGAAGCCTCCAGCCAACAGCCAGGAGAGAACAGAGACCTGCTAACAATCACAAGAGTGATCTTCGATGCAGATTCTCCAGCTCTAATCAAGCGCTGAGATGACTGCAGTCACAGTAACAGCTTGCCTGCAGCTCCATGAGAGACCAGCTAAATTAAGCCACCCCAGATTCCTAATCCTCAGAAACTGTGTGAAATAATAAATATGTTGTTTTAAGCTGCTGAACTTTGGCATAATTTGTTGTGCAGCATTAGAGAATGAATATAGAGGGGAACAGGTGACATTAGTATTATGTAGGTAGAATTGCTGGGACTTTGCAATGATAGCTATTGGGTACAGGGGAGAAAAAAGAAGTAAAAGGGATTCTGGGCTCTGTGCCTGGCTCACTAAAGTTCCGTTTTAGAGACAGGGAACAGAACATAGGAGGAAGAACTTTGGTGGGGAAAGAAAAGGATTTCCATTTAACTCATTAAATTTGAGATGCTAATGAGATTTTCGGGTGCTAGTGTCCCACACAGACTGGGAAATATGTGAAAGTGTTAGAGTGATGATAGAAGAGAGCCATGGCAATGGAGGGCATTTCCAGGAAGGCAAGGAGAAAAAATAAAGACACATGAAAGGCAAACCACAAGCAACAGATGCATTTATGGAACCAAAAGAGAAAAAAGAGAAGTAATGCTCAGAGAAGAGAGTGAAGATCCTAAAGAGGCTGAATAAGGAGAAGACATTTGCCAGTGCCCAAAACCACTAACAGTGATCCCTGTCTCTGGCAAGTCCTATATCACGCTGTAAATCCATCCATTGGATTACCAAAGCCCCAGCTGGTGTCAGTCAACAGTGGCTGCGCAGATGAACTCAAATTTTGAGGTCTAACAATATAGAAAGCAAGACCTTGAGCCGCGGTGAGCCAGCAAAGCATTGGCCACCGTGTGGCGTTCTCTTCAGGGGCTACGTATTTCTCTCTAATGTCTCTCTCAAACTGCAGCAGAAGGATGGTCGTGATTTTCTCTAAACAGCCGGCTCTTTGCACAAATAGGGATTTTTCAAGCTGCAAAATATGAAGGCCCACCCGTTTACCTCGGGGTCAGCGTTTCCAGTGTGGGGATACTTGGGAGGGTTGACGAAGCAAAGTAAACCATTTCCAGAGCTCCATGCCTAGACTCCCGGAGAACGAGAGCATTGCTCAGGACGGAAGAGCAGTTTCTCCAGCAGCCCGAAGCACCTCCTGCATTTGATGCCTTTCTCTACTTGCTGCTTATTAACCTGCTAACTGAAGGCTTTTAGCCCTTGTTCCATAGCTTCTTTTTTAGTGAAATCATCTATTGCCTCAGAGTTCCTGTTCTCTACCTTCTCTCTCCACGTCTCCAGTTTTCTGCATTGACACTAGGCTAGCTTGCTTGTCTTTTCTTTCGTGGTCCTCTCACTCTCTGTCTCAAGTTCAACCTTCCTGAGAGAGGCTTTGATTGGTTCAGGCAGCGACAGCCCCGTGCCACTCCAGGCCACCTCACAAGGAGCTGGCGAGCCTGAAGCCGGCTGTCCTTTGGTCAGGTGTTGGTTCCTGGCTCAGCCCGCTGTGGCCAAGGTGGTGGGAGAGGTCGGCACTAAGCCCAGAGGATTCTCTGTGGTCCCGTCTCCCCAAAAGGAAGCAGGGGGCCTGAAAGCTCCTTTGAGACCTAATGACCTTTTGAATACAAATCCCGCGAAGAGTTAATGATAAAAATGGTTCAAAACTTCCTCTTTCAAGTATGGATTTGTTCCAAACATGTTTTCACCTTTAATATTAGTTCCGTTTAGCAGCAACTACTTATGGTGCTAAGTCTCAAAGTAGCACACGCTGGCTGCATTTACAGGTGAGAAACCCAAGGTAGAGATAAAAAAAAATAGAAGCAAGGAAGCCTTTGTTAAACTATAAAGGCCTGAATTACTTCGATGAACTCTGCTAAACCCCAGTCAGTTAGTTCCTGATCTTCATTCCTATTCATTCATTCAGCACCACTACTTGGTTAAGATGGAAACCCTACCCTCAAAGGGCTGACCCCTAAAAGAAGAGAAAGGAGCTGTGTCTTCCTTCTCATCTTTCTTTGGTCCAGTTTGACTCTTTCCTCCCCTCCCCTTTACTTTGCGCTTCTCTTGGAAATGGGCTTGTTGATAGTCAGTTCCTTCTTACTCCATGTTTACCCCTCCCCTTGTCAAGGATTTCTAGAAACCCTAATTGACTCTAGCTCTATGAACAGGTAAAAAGTAAATGTGGCTGGAAGAAATGGGATTGGGAGAGAGAGTGTGTTTTTAGATTTATATGCCTTTCTATTGTTCAAATTTTTATAAGCTTTTACTTAGAAATTACTTTTTATAACAGAAAAACATATCAAATAAGTTTTTTAAAAGTTTTATATATAAAGAAGGAAAAGAAATGAGAAGGGATGGGCAACTGTGAATAAATGGAGTTGGTAAAATTTTCCATGACCCTGCTGGCAAGGTTATTTTGTTTTCAGTTTTTAAAGAAAAAAAAAAAACATCTCAAAGGAAGTATTGTGGAGTGAAGGAGGAACATACTATATTCTGAAAGTGACTGGGAAAAAAGCTCTTTTGTTCTTTAGATTTGATTGATTTATGTAGATCGCTTTCTGATTCTTGACATTCAAGGGACCATATTCACCATAGAAAAACAATTGACATCATAAAATAAGCAAGCGACTGGGAAGATGAGATTTTAGAGGGTGGCAATGGAAAATTTGGTAGTGAGGGGCCAACAGGACATGCTTTCTTAGATGTGTGAGCTTCCTGTGATGTGGAATGCGTACGTGTGAAATCACCAGTCACTACATTTGCAACAACTTAGTAACATGACAGTTCCTCCACCCGTCCTCTTTCCCCACACTGAGTTCCAGTTTCACACGGGCTATGTCCTCTGCAGCTTTACAGAGAAAGAAGGAAGTAAACCTACCAAAGAGGCAGCAAAGTGTTTCAAACACCACATTCTCAAACAGATGAAATTTTCTTTTATCACGTGTTTGTAAAGCTACACGATTCAGAGTGGATGGTCCAAGCTTGTATTTAATGGTTGCACCATGCCCAGGACCTTCAAATGTATTAATAATTATTTTTAATCTCACAGGGGCAGAGTTAGCAGACAAAATTATCCTCGCCAGGGTCAGCTTCACTCTGCCTCCAGATTGCACCTGCCCCTTCATCTGAACTAAACAAGTAAAAAATGTGATATTTAAGTGGCCACATCCTTTTGTCTGATGCCAGAAAAGAGATGAGAGCTCCTGTTTCCACATTGTTGTTCATGCTAAAGGGTTTCCAAGTGTGTAACACTTAGCTGAATTAATTCCCTGCTCCCTAAAAGCAAATAGCTCTGCAGGGGAGAAGCAGCAGCTGGCCAGTGGGGCCCAGTAATCCCCAGAGCACAGCAGGGGCTAGCAGGAGATTACTGTGTTTCAAGAAACTGATAGGATCTAGAGAGAAACCAAAGCTTAATACCTCGTCTGTCATCCCTCTTAAAAATTAGGAAACAGCAAAAGTAGGCAAATTGCTACTTGAGGAATGACTAAGGAGGAAAGGAAATTGGGGGCCTACCGCATTGTTCTAAGGCAGCCCCTAGATCCTAAACTGGGCTTGGTACCAAGGCAGATAGGTCTGTAGAATTACTAATTTAGCAATAATTCAGAATAGTGCTATAACCTTAGACAGATTCAAAGTGGTATTTTAAATGGCTGTTCAATTAGCAGATCCTGCCAGCTGACAAAACATTGCTGGTATTTGGCTCCCTATGAGAAGGCATACCATGAGCATATAAATATTTTAATTAAAGTTTAATATGGAACTCACTGTGCTTAATATTGAACTTGGAACTACTATCGCCCACTGCTTTAATCTTAGCTCTGACACTGTTAAACATAAGCAGCTAGTGAGAATGTTTGCTTAAAAAAAGCATTTTTTTAAAAACCCAAGGCTAAGATTAACAATTCTAAAAGCAGTAACAACAGTTATGTATGTTGGTTCTACCACTTACAATTTCAGAAAGATATTGTTCATCTCTCCTTTGATTTTATGAGGCAATTTGGAAAAACATCAATCAAAGACCTGCTCTGAATCTCCAGGTGTGAAAACAGGGTATGATGGGAAATCCAGATGGTCAGACCATCAGCAGAGTTCTTGTATTTGTGATTGGTAGAGAGAAGGCGGCCTGTGTTTGTGGTACAACAGATGGGAAATGCCAACTTCATCACTTAAAGTATTATCCTCACTCCCACCCCACAATCTGGAAACAAGCAATGATGTTGCTCTATTTAAAGATAGCAGTCCTTTTCTAGATGAGGGGCAACTTAACAGACCCATTCAATTACCCTTACACACATCTTTGGGTTCAGATGTAGCCATCACTATCTCCATGACTTAATGAGGAATTACTGCCAGTCATTTAAAAATTCACAACCTTATTAGAAAAATTTTAAACTATATATATTTTAAAATTTTGAAAGGCCAAATGAAAAAATATTTTAATGATGAATGATTAAGCAACAAAATGTGTGTGCAAACTAATACACATGTGCATGAGTGTGCATACCTGAGCACATTTACACTTTTAAGTAGTAGGAAAAAATTTTACTTTGAAATGATTCAACAGATTTCTTTGCTTACGAAACCTCATTGGGTGGACATTTACACCATGGAATACCATGCAGAGGTAAAGAAGAAGGATCTCATACCCTTTGGGACAGTGCAGGTGGACCTGGAGAAAATTAAGCTAAGCAAAATAGGCCAGGCAGAGAAAGACAAACATCACATGATCTCACTTATATGTGGAATCTAAACACAATCATCTGATGAACTAAATAGATTCAGTGGCATAGAAGCATGGATCAGACTGACGAATCTCAGAGGGAAGGTGGGAGGTGGGAGTGGGGAGAGATTAACCAAAGAATTTATATGCATATATGCATAACCCACGGACACAGACAATAGTGCGGGGTAGGCCTGGGGCGGGGAGTGGGTGCTGGGTGAAGGGGATCAATGGGGGAAAAAAGGGACATTTGTAATATTTTGAACAATAAAAAAAAATTTAAAAAAAGAAAGAAATCTCATTGGCAGCTCAACTATCTCCCCAAACCTGTTGCCTACGGCAGGTAGAAACATGATTAGTCCTTCTGGGTAGAGAAGCAAAGGGGAGAGTTACTTAGGGTCTTGCAGCCAAGTAGAGAGAGAGAGAAAGAGAGAGAGAGGAAGGAAGGAACATGGCAGCATCAAACATCAAATTTTATTTAAGTATCAAGTCCAGCAGATCATTGATCTCAGGAGTTCCTTTTGTCTGTCTTGGACTTCTGACCTATGTATGTCCTGATTTTGATTACTGATAAAATAAAGAGGAAACTACCCCACCCATGAAGCAGCTAAATTAAAAGAAAACATAAACTGACCTTTAAAAATATTTTGAATTAAAATTTGTTGGGAATGGATGCTGTAAACATACAGTTAAATAATGCTCAAAATTGTTTATAATTTTCTTTGATTTAACTTCAAGTAATAACTTATTTATCTCACAATGAAACCACAATTATTTGTCAAGAGGATACTTTCTGGTAATTGATTTTGGAATACTTGCTAGAAAACAACTAAGGTGTGCACTAAATCAGCAAACCCAAACACACGCCAAGCATGTGCAGCCAGGAACAGGCTTTGCCTCAGTAACTGATTTCAGCCGGACTGCTTCTTTCTCAGGAAACATCTATATCACTTTCATTTTGGTACCATTTTTTGTTTTTTAAACTCAAACCAAAAGGGTGACAAAAAATTAATGGCCTTATTAGGTTTTTAAAAATTCTTACAAATTAGTTAGAAGATAAAGAACACATAAGAAAAATGATCACAAATATAACAAATAATTTATAAATAGCCAGTAATCATTTGAACGAATGTTTAACTTCATTAAGAATCTAAGGAGTCAAAAAGGGTTCCTTTTTCCCCACATCCTCACCAATACTTGTTTATTGATTTACTGACATTAGTCATTCTGACAGGTGGGAAGTGATAACTCATTGCGGTTTTAACTTGCATCTCTCTGATGATTAGTGATGTTGACCATCTTTCGATATGTTGGCCAACTGCATGTCCTCATTGGAGAAGTGCATCTTCAGGTCCTCTGCTCATTTTTCAATTGGATTGGTCTCTTTTTGGTGTTAAGTTGTATGGGTTCTTTGTATATTTTGGATATTAACCCTTTATGATGTTTCATTAGTGAATATCTTCTTCCATTCAGTAGGTTGTCTTTTTGCTTATTGATGGTTTCCTTTGCTTGCCAAAACTTTTTAGTTTGATGTAGTCCCATTTGTTTTTCTTTTGTTTCCCTTGCCCTATATCCAAGTATATATATATACACACACACACATATATATATGTATATATATTACTAAGAGCAATGTAAAAGAATGTACTGCCCTGGCCAGTGTTGCTCAGTGGTTAGAGCATCTGCCCATGCACCGAAGGGTCACGGGTTCAATCCTGGGTCAAGGGCATGTACCTGGGTTGCAGGTTCGATTGTTGGCCCCAGTTGGGGCTCGTGCAGGAGGAAACCAATCGATGTGACTCTCTCACATTGATGTTTCTCTCTCTTTCTCCCCCTCTATCCTTCCCTTCCATTCTCCCTAAATATCAATGGGGGAAAAATGTCCTTGGATGGCGATTAACAAAAAAACAAAAAAAGAATTTACTCCCTATGTTTTTTTCTAGTTTGATGGTTTTGAGTATTGCATTTAAGTCTTCAATGTATTTTGAGTTTATTCTTGTAGATGGTATTAGAAAGTAGTCGTTTCAATTTTTTTGCATATGTCTGTCAGTTTTCACAACACCATTTATTGAAGAGACTGTCTTTATCCCACTGTATGTTCTTGCCTCCTTTGGCATAGATTAATTAACCATATAGGGGTGGGTTTATTTCTGGGCTCTCTATTCTGTTCAATTGATCTGTGTGTCTGTTTTTATGCCAGAACCACACTGTAATAATATACCTTGTAGTATACTTTGATATCCAGTAGCGCGATGTCCTCAATTTTGTTCTTTCAGGATTTCTTTGGCTACTCGTGGTTTTGGGGTTCTTTATAAATTTTAGGATTATTTGTTCTAATTCTGCGAAAAAATGCCATAGGTATTTAACCACCACCCATGGATGTGGGGCCAGCCCACTTCACATCTCTGCCCCTCCTACCAGTCTCCACATGACTTCTTTATATTCTTAGTTGTAGGAGCTCTGTTCACATGTTTCTCAAGGGTGGTGGGTCTGTAATTTAGTTGTAATTCTGATGTGGATATGGGAGGAAGCGAGCAGAGTATTTACCTACTCTGCCATCTTACCAGAAGTCTTAAATCTGTGATTTCTAATGTTTGTTTCACTTTCCATTAACACACAAAACTACCTTATTAAGTCTGAATAAAATCTGCACTCAGAGACACCTAAAATGTTGGCCAATTCCTCACTGAAAGGACCTTAGTGATGCTGGGAACCTTGAAGCGGGAGGTTCCAGGCAGTTTGCATGCTGTGGGTTGCTGGGGGACACTTACTCTCTGCCTGTCAAGTGCATCGCATGCTCTCAGATGGCAGAAAGAGCCAGAGTGCGAACAAACAAGGGTCAGTACCAGGGCTAAATGAGAGTGAAATCCTGGTGACCCAGAAATGCAAATCAATGCGCCTTAGCTCTCTGTAGAGCCCCTAGTGCCTGAACACTCCATTCTTTCTTCAGATTACCTGGTATCCCAAGAGAGGCTTCAGCGACCTGAGAAAAGAGATGAGAAGTGGAGAAAAGCAGCAGGAGCAGTGGCATCCAATTGAATTTGAGAAGCATCTCCATAATTTATAGTGGACTTCGGTAGGGGGAAAAGGCAGTTCTGAAGTTTATTTCCCTTTCTTTGTATTGCCGTGACACCTTTACTAGTCCAAATTCAAAGCTCAGCCTCAGAGGTGATTTTAAAACTGAATCTTAACCAATCACAAAAGTAAGATACGCAAGCATGGAGATTTATAATTCTCATCTGCATTTTGTTCTACAAAGTGTGAAGGAAGCTCCTGGCTGATGATAGAAAGCTTTCTAAAATATATATTTCAGGTAAATAATGTCATGGTTCTCATTACTAATGGAATTATGAGGGAGAGAGGAAGGGAAGATGGAGGGACAAAAGAGGTGGGGGATGAGAAGAGAGATGATAAATTAAAGAAGAAGAAATTAGTGCAGGTTTAAAAGAACAGAAATCAAGATCAGAGAGGAACTCATTTAAAAAAATCATCGACCAAAGTAAGCCAAGGATAGATAGCAAATCGCCAAATGCCTTGGGCTTAAACCCAGACTCATGCTTAATTTCTGGGTGACTTAACTTCCTGAAGGTTTGCTAACTACCGTCAGGATTGTGAGAATCTACGCAAAGTGCTGGGAAGGGTGCTGGGGCGGAGTGTTTAACGGGCACAAGCTCAGTAGACAGCTGAACTCCAGCCTCTACCTTTCCCTGTCTCCACGCCTGAGGTGGTTTGATAATAGTGACCATTTGGGGGCCTGGACAAACACCAAAGACAGGGGGCACTGAACTTTCTAGTTCAAATCTCTGTTCTGCCACTTGTTAGCAGTTAGTGCATTAATTTATGCAACAAATACCTATCAACTGTTTACTGTTTTTCAGGTTCTGAGGTAGGGTCTGCTGAATGAAAACAGACATGGTCCCTGCCCTCATGCAGCTTATGGGCTCATGGGAGAGCCAGGCAGTAATTAAATAATTAAGCAAACCAATATAAAATTAAAACCATGAAAGAGAGGCATGTAATGCCATAAAAGTACATGAAGTCTTTTGAGGAAAACACTATTGAGTTGAGCTCTGTCAGCTAAGTGGACATCAGCCTAGACTATAAAAGGGAAGGGAAGAATATTCCAGGCTGAATGAAAGCTGGTATAGTGAAAGCCCAGAAAAGGAGAAGAGACTGGAACAGTCAGTCATCCAAGGCCAGACCAGGCAGGACATGGTGGACTGGTTAAGGACTTGGTCTTTAAGAGTGAATAGAAAAATCAATGGAGGATTTTTAATCAAGAAAATGATATGATCATATGTGACTTTTGAGAAGACCACTCAAGCTTTCAGTGTGGGGAATAGATTTGAGTGGGGCAAGGTAGACTATTGAAGCTCAGGGTGTCCATGGAGAGCAGGTGGTGGCTGGGGCTGGAATGGAAGTTGTACAGGGAGTTACAGATATGTGGATGTTCCATCAGCAGGACTCAGAAATTGGATATAGAAGGAGGATTTCTCACTGGAGGAACTGGGACAGGGAGTGCTGGGAGAATGCCAAGTTTGGGAGGGCTCTGCTCATAGGTTTAGTTTTAGGCATGCTTACTTACGTGGCTTTGGGGAAGCCATTTAACCCCTCTAAGCCTTGAAATCATTGTAAGGATTAAGTGAGATCATAATCCTGAATGCCCAGCACACAGTAGACGCTCAGTAAGTAGTAACTAGTGTGTTACTGGGATTTTAGACAAGAGATATTGCAGCAGCTTTGCCTGGGCCTTCGACAGAGAATCAAGGTCTTTCACTTTACAGTTCATAAAACAGTGTAAGACCCACAAACACAAGATCATAAAGTGTAAAGCCCCATTTGAGCATAAAGTAAATCAGGATCCTTGAATCACACAGGGGAAGAATTCACATTTAATTCATTTATGAGAAGATTGCTTGATCTACCTTTTTTATTTATTATGAGAAGGCAAGTTTTCAGACTTGTATACATGATATTTTCTCTTTTTCACCTTTTGCACAGGGAAACCCGCATTTGCTAGTCCAATTTACAAACGTTTAGGATAAATACTATGTGTATATAATAAAAATTTCTTAAGAGCCTCTTTTATGCAATGAACTATGGAATACAAAGACAAATGAGGAGTCCTTAAGAAGCTTGAGGCCTGCTAGGTGTCACTCAAACCTATTGAAATACCGCGAGGGAGTATACAATAAAGACAGTGGGGTGCAAAATTCTCAGGCCTGGAAACAGCAGATCCTAAATTTCAAGTTGGAAACTGAAACAAAAGTGCTACTTGCAAATGCTATGCCGGTCTCACGATACTGAGGGGTTGTGTTTAAGCTTGGGGTCTGGAAGACAAACTGGATGGATACTATCTCAACCCCATGGCAGAAAAGAGAGGTATTAAGAGGCCCAGATATAATAAACATAGATAGCCAGCCAAAACATTATTAAATGTGTATTATTTGGGAGGGAGGAAGACCTGAAATGTTGTCTAAAGAAAAAGTATTTGCTGAAGAAAAAGATTTTCTATTAACATCAAATTAAAGAACTGCTTGTACAGTCTGGGAAGGAATGGATACTATGTCACATGGTTGACACCCATGGTTTTATCTCATAAAAGTAACTTGAAAATAAACCACAAAACTCTGCCCAGCACTAGGACAGCCAACCACCTTCCAGTGTCAGCTCTTTAAGGAACAGCAAACTCAAGGAACCGGATTACCCACAAGTACTGCACTTCATAAATTTTCTTCTGAAATTTACATTAAAACCAGTTCTTCAGTAATGATCTTAATTTTCATCTATATAGTAAGGTAAATATGCCATTTATTTTCTGTCTACCATGAGACTGGGAAAGAGGCATATTGAAAATAAAGCAAAGCTAATTCTAGGAATTTTCAAAGTCAAAGACCATCTTTAGAACATCTTTACATCAGGGGAACTTGAGAGTAAGTTCTAGAGGGTCCACTTTCCAGATGGTCTTGTCCTCTAATTAAGGCCTTCACTGAATTACTTGAAATAAGAGCCTGGCCTTTAGCTAATAGGTTCTGTCAGTTAGTCTCAGGAGTTCATCCAAAACAAGTTATTTGTTTATACTTGCCCTTTGAGCAGGCTGGTTGCCGTTAGGCAGAAAAAGTAATTCCATTAATGGAAAAGTCAGTGGCCAGCACATTCTCTGAGACCCGGTTCAAATGTCACCTCCATCACTGCCTCCCTGGTCTGTACACAGGCCTCTTTTGGAGTCTTTGTCACATTGACTCTGGTGCTCATCTGCTCTTCCGCACTGTAAGCCCATCAAGGGCAAGAACAGGGACATATGCACTTTTGTGACATAATGCCTGACACATAATAGGCATAGTCAAACAGGGAGAAAAACACAGAAATACAACCAGAGACAGTGGCCCAGAGAAATAATGAAATCACACCTCTTAGTAGGTCATATACAAAGAGAAAGGCAAGGAAAGCCACAGAAGTTATAGTGACATCTCCAGTTGGCTGCTGCAGAAGCTGGACATCAACCAAGGACTCAGGCATGAGCGCCTGTCATCTCTCCTTGAATATAATGTCACCTTACTATTTCCTCCTTGGGTCTGGCTCACTGGTCAAAGGGACAGAACATCTCCAGAAGCTGGCTGTGTTGTCTGAGCCAAATCCCAGGCTCCCACCCAAGTAACACATATGTGTCTGGGGTTTGAGGCCCTTGCTGTTGTTTTCTGTTTGTTGAGTTTTAATGGAGAGTTGCGGGAGAGAGATCTTAAAGGCAAAATGCCCGTGAATGAACAATGCAGTCTCTGAACGGGCCGTGTGCTTAAGGAGAGAATCTAGTTTTCAGATGAAAATCTTCCATCTTTTGACTTTGATGCTTTTCAAAGGACATCTGTATCTTTGTAAACACTCCTGGGAGTTGTTTTCATAAATGTGGTTTTTTTAATTGAATTTATTGGGGTGACATTTGTTAATAAATTATATAGGTTTCAGGTGTACACTTCTATAATGCATCATCTGTATATTGTATCGCGTGCTCACCACCCCAAGTCAAGTCTCCTTGCATCATTATCTATCCCTGCCCTCTTCTACCTCCCCGCACCCCCTTTCCCTCCGGGAATCACCATACTGTTGCCAGTGTCTATGAGTTCTTGTTGGGTTTTTTTGTTTTGTTTTTTGCTTAACCCCTTTACCTTTTTCGCCCAGCCCCACAACCTCCCTCCCCTCTGGCAGATGTTGGTCTAAACATGATTTTTAAAGCAATCTTTTAAATTAGACATGAATAAACAGCACCAGAAATTATATACAATGTTTTAATTTCTGACATTAGTCTTCACGTTAGCAAACTTAAATTCTTAATTCTATGAGCAGATACCCTTGAAAAACTTTTCTTCCTTTTCTTAATCATGAATCACCAAATTTTAGAGTTTGAAGGATCCTTGTCAGTCCTCTGCTCCGATGTACTTACCTGGGCCCCCTCCCTGCTGTGCATAGGTTAGAAGAACCAAGTTTTGCCCTGTCAAGAACCAACTTTTGTACTGAATGAATCCAGTAAACAGGATTTGATTACAGATTACTGAAAGGCAGTATTTGCTAAAACATATTTTCTGTAAAACTAGAGACTTCTGAGATAGCATTTTTAAAAGATTATGTGATCAAATAAGTCTTACAAGAACAGAGGTAAACAAAGTTTTAAAAGATCTTTTTGTTTTGATTTTTAAATGTCAGACTTCTCAGAACCTTTAAGATGCCAATATGTACACCAATATGAATATCCAAGAAGTAAGTAAAGTATGCAATGTAAAGCATCCCACACTCCACCCCACCCCACCTCCCCCCGCCAGAAATAGCCTTGTGTCGTAGAATGCTAGTGTTTAGTAGAGCATAGTTTAGGAAAACCAGCTACAACGTTTTCTGCTGTAATCAGCAGAAATTTGTAATTTGTTGTAAATCTGTAATTTGTTGTAGCTATTGACTTTTATTCACAGAGATAGAATATAAATTTGTCCTTGAACTTCCTAGTAGCCAATGCAAAAAGCAGTGATAAGATAATCAATAATCACATAAAAAGTTTGTGGTTCTCATCAAACAAATAGCTTTTCCAGAAGCACCAGCTATTCCTGGTACTGAGAACTGAAAGATATGGCCCCTCAAGAGTCTTCATAAAGAAAATCAGGGTGCCATCCTCAGCAACACAATCTCCAGTGCATAAAATAGAGCTTTATAGGCAGTCTGATGACATCCTTTTCTGGACACTGAAATTGCCACAGTGCATTCCAGTAGAAGCAGCTGTAAAAGGAGTCATACCCTGTTTTACATGTTCATAGTCCTTGACTGTCTACCTTAACCCAAGTCCAGATTCAAATTTCTAGAAGTCTGTAGGATTTATTACTTCGTTTTTCAGAAAAGTGTCAAGCTTCCAGTCTCCTCTGAAAGTGTGCATTTGTCCTTGTGGGAATCTGTACTTTAAGTAGCTTACACTCAAAGGAGATGTGTTTAACACATCACTGAAACCTTAAGCCATGGCAATGTGTCAAAAACTCGGAAGATATAAAAGTCAAAGGGAGAAACTAAGAATAAAAGTGGAAGGGGACCCAAAATAATTTTATCTACTTGAGCATTTTGCTTTAAATCAACCTTAATTTCTTTAGGAGACTTGAATAATGATGGCAACAGTAATCATAATAATTTGCTCTAAATCAGCCTATAGTGTCTTAGGAAATAATAATAACACCAGTAGTAGTGGAAGTAATAGAAGCAGCAGCAACAGACACTTATTTGGTGCTTCCTACAGACTAGGCCCTATTATAGGTGTTATATATAATTATTTTTTAATGCTCACAATAACCCAAAGAGGTAGATGCTATTCTTATTCTGTTTCACAAATGAGGAAACTGACTGCAAGGGGCTGAATAACTTGCTTAAAGTCCTGCGAGTAGGAGCAGCTGGTCCAGAATTCGGGCCGGCTCTAGAGCCGAGGTTTACCCAGCACACCCTCTGCCTCAGTACCTGCCATCGCGTGGAGACTGCTGCTGGTCTGTGGGGCGGCCTCGCTCTAGCCATACTGGATATTAGAGAGAACACCCTTCTTTCAAAATGAGACTCTGTTGAAGAACTTTCGTGGGGCTATTTAAGAAAAGCAGCACTATAAATGCAGAGAATAATAAAGATTTTCACACCCAATGTTACCCAAATCTGAATACAACAGAAAAGATTCTTGAAAACCTGAAGGTGGTTTCCACTGTAATGATACAGCAGTCATTAACTCCTGGGTAAAACTCGAACAAACAGACCACCAGAGAAGTCAACCGAGTTCAGAGTGCAAGGGGCAGAGGGGGGCTAACTCCCCCAGTTCCACTCTAGATGTGCAACTTCGGCCCAGACGCCCCAGTTCCCCAGGCCCCCTTAACATCAAATACTACAGTCTTTGTTCCAACGTCTCCTCTTCCTTCTGGCCCTCCTCCCTCCCCTCTCAGCACACATTGTCCTGTTTGGAGATGTAGGAGAGGAAGGTATGTGAAATAGTCCAGCAGCAGTCTAACATATAATCACACATTATAATCACACATCCAGGAGTCACATCTCAAACTTCTCATTATCTTTCATCAGAGGATCGCAAAGCACTTTTCAAACAGTAATCATCTTATGTACTTCCTACTAAGAGCTGAAAGACAAAACACAGCAATTATATGTCTTATCCTCTAAACTACTATCAACATTTCCTTAAAACCCTTAAGCCAAAGACACACACGCGCACGCGCACAGGGGTGGGAGGGGGAGGAATTTTTTTAAGTGGTGACAAGGCCATGATTCTTCACATCCTGTCCTGTGCTCACAGCAGGCACGGGGCCCAGATCATTTGTACATATAACATTAATAATGATGTAAAGTTTTCCCGCACATCATTAATCAAATGAGAATCCGTTTCCATTTGTGAAGTTGCCTGCCTCCTTTCATTAATTCAGCTTTCTGAGCCACCCATACCCTGACTTAGTAAAATCACTTCTTAGCTAAACCACCCTTTTCTCCTCTCCTGGCCCATTTTGTGGTCCTGGAGGGCAGTGGTTCCTCCATGAAGAACCGTGCATTTCAGAATGGGGTGAATTGGTTCTTAAAAATTGGCTACTTTCAACATCAATGAAACTTGTTGGGCCCTTGCAGTGAACTGCAAACTCATGGTAATTGTCAATAAATATGGACAATGTAAGAGGCTACGTTTTAAGCTAACTTTTTCTCAGCTTGTGCTGCTACCTCTCTTTGGTTTATCTCCTACCTGGAGTGTTGAGTTGAAATAATTGTAATTGGTAAGATTCAAAGTCTCGTCTGTATTTCACAGTTACCTTTCAGGAAAGTCATGGTGTAATGTTTTTCCTAACCTGCTCTAGGCTAGAATTATTGCCTTCAACTTTTCAAGGAAGGGAAGTGGGACTTTGAGACCTTGCCCAGACTTGACTTTTGGTCTCTAGGTATCCCTCCATCCATTGGATACACATTCTCTCTCATTGTTTTTCTTTCATTCATCCATCCGACTAATGCACTACCAGCTTAATGTGTTCCAGGCTTTGTGCTGGAGACACAGTAATGAACAAAACAAATATGGGTCCTGCCCTCTTAAAGATACAAGCAGATAAATGGTAAACAATCAGGCAAAGAGCAAATAGCATTATTCCAGAGTTGTGACACGTGCCTTCTGGTAAGTACAGGGTGCCATGAATGAGCTCACAGGCAGATCTAATGAGGACATTTGTGCAAAAGCATTTGTCAGACCATCTGTCCTGAACAGTAGACTCTGGCCACAGTCAGAGTCTGCCTCGCCACACGGTGGCCTTCCTGACCTGGCGAGGATTCCTTAAGAGAAAAGCAGCTGTCACTCAGGATTTGCCTCAGAGAGGAATCCGATTGGCATCCTCTTTTGCTTTGAACTGTAAAGAGCTTGAAGACACTTCCAGAAGCAGGATCACCTGTCACGCAACTCCAGGGTACCATTTACATTGTAATCTATGAATGGAGCCTCTGGGGTTATACACCAGGTGACAAGTTCTGGAATTTTCTAAGTAAGAGTTCCAATTTGGTGGAAGAATATTCAAGCAATTGTGGATCTTCCAGAGCACTAGTCACCACTTGTCTCTTGTTCCTTCTTTAAAAGGACATTGGCAGATAGAGATTTCATCTCTCCTCAATATCTCTCTTTAAGAAGCATAAAATTCCTCCAGTTAATTGCAGACTTTGCAGCTCTGCCTTCTGCTGGGGGCACTGGCCTGAATGGAAACCCCAGGTCTGGGTGCTGTGCCTGGGCGTGGCTCACAGGAGTTCACCAGTGGTTTCTAAAGACTTTCACGGTGACATGTGCCCTGTCACACTGTCAGTGAGGAAGCTGTGCATGGGCTTGGCTCGCAAAATAGGTACAACTTGAGGTTTAAGAGGGCAGGTTCTAGAATCAGATAGAGTTGATTATATATCCCAGGCCCACCACTGGCTAACTGTGTGGCTTTGGGCATGTTATTTAACCTCATTGGGCCTCAGTTTCCTCATCCATAAACCTCATGTTCTGTGTGTGTGCACGTATGTAGATTAAATGAGATGACAGCTATAAAATGATTAGCAAAGCCCAACACAAAGCGAAAACTCAGTATTTGTTAGCAAATATATATTTTTTAGCAAAAAGGTATACATATACAAAATAGAAAGGCCCTTATATGTCAGGCATTTGCTCAGAGTCATATGGTTAAGTGATAGAGTAATTTGTTAATTTGAACCTGTACAGTTTGCCTCTGATCACGCAACCACTCCTTCATAAATATGGGGGGGGGGGAGAAGCAGGGGATTGGTGAGGAAAAATGGAAGGAGACTAAATAGGAGGAAGAGGAGGGAAATCAAGATAAAATAAAATGCACTATTTTCAAAAATCAAAATTAATGCAAAAAATCTATGATGAGCAAACTTTCCAAGTTTTTCCTTTTGCCTTAGACTCCAGTACAGCCTGGTGTGCCACCAAAAGCCATGTTCACTTGGGGAAAGTGTGCTGGTTTCTTCCTGAGATTTGAGAATCAATGGGCCCTGAGTGAATGTCTGGAGCTGGCTACTGAGAGCCTATTCTATGGAACTTTTCCCAACTCCGCATTAATGGCATCACCTTGGTAGCTTGTTATCAAACACAGTAAGAGTATTTATACCAAGGAAATGGGCAAAGCCCTCCTTTCCCCCTGAAGATGCTGGTTTAACAACATCTACCTACTGGAGAGTTTGTCAACTCTCTGTTGGGAATAAACATCATTGTTGAGGGTTTTAGTTAGAGTTGGCAGGACTGCAGGGTACAATTGACATTTGGGGTGAGATCATTTATTGTGGGGGCTGTCATGTGCATGGTGGAATGTTTAGCAGCATCTCAGAGACCTCAGCTTACTAGATATCAATAGCACTCCTCCCTCCCCTCCATAGTGACAATAAAAAATGTCCTAACATTGCCAAATGTCACTTGTTGGGGGTTGGGGTGAGCATAGCTTACTTAAGAACCAAGAATGACAAAAGGGGATACCCCGAGGCTGAAGAACCCAAGCACTGTGGAACATTTACTTCCAGCCCTTTCCCAGAGGGAAGAGGCAGCAATTGGAAAGCGTCAACTAGCTGGGACTTCCCAGCTCCTCCATGGATGTCTGGCATGCCTCTCTCGGCCTGAACATTGGCCTCCTCAGACAAACATTGGGTTAGTGCGAGGGGTAATCCAGAGTATGATTAGAAACAAATTACTTAGTTCAAGGCTTATGTCTGTTTGGCCAGGATCAAAACTACACACACAAATCCTTGATTACTTTCCAGGAAGAGGCCTCTCTTTAGTGCTGATTGGAAACTACAGCCTTTTTCTGAAATTTTCATCTTTTCAGGTATTTCTAGATCCCTGTGCTTCTACATGAGGCACCAGCCTGGGGCAGTTTCCAGCTAAGCACAGAGTCTCTGAGCACATTCCACTGCTGCGTGGCAAGGACGTGTGTGTGCACAGGGTAGTCACCTGCAACTGGAGAATACTGAAAGTAGATTTATAATTTTCTAATTACCAGGAATTGGAATAAAATATGAAGTAAAATGATCTTTGGTACAGAATTAAAACATTTTAAAGAATATTTAAGCCCTGGCGGTTTGCTCCGTGGTTAGAGCATTGGCCCACAGGCTGAAAGAGCCCGGGTTCGATTTCCGGTCAAAGGCAACTACCTGGGTTGTAGGCCCTGGTCGGGGCACCTGAGGGATGCAACTGATCCATGTGTCTCTCTCACATCAATGTTTCTCTCTCTCCCTTCCACTCTCTGAAAAGCAATGGGAAAAAAATACATATACATACATATATATATATATAATTTATCTCCTCAGGTGAGGAGTAAAAGTAAATTATTTAAAAAAAAATTTTTTAAAGAATATATTTAATTTACCATTATTAAAAAAGATTGGCCAGAAATTTTTACTGACTCCCTGCTGAGTCAGTCTCTCCCTCTCCCTCTCGCAAACACACACACACCCTCATCTTGGCAGCAGCTGTAGCCAGACAGTATCTTTATCCTGGACGCCTCCTTGATTCCCAATACACAGCTGTTGAATTGGCCCACACTCACCCTCTCCAACTGTTGTTTGCAGAATTAGAAGCTGGACAACTGAGGGAGCAGAGGCGAAGCTGTGCTCAGTAGAGGAGGGTAGGGTTAATGTACTTCTCTCCTGGAATCTCAAGGATCCAAGAATGACTGGGCCTAGCCATTCAGATACCAGAAAACACCCATCCACCTGCCCTCACCCATGCAACCGAAAACCCAAGCCCCTCTTTAAGAGATTAAGGAAGCTAAACAATTTGTCATTTCACTGTCACCCCTCCGCTCACAACACCCAAATCTCCATCTTCAGCCCTGACTACATTCTTGAGCTCCAGACCTGAATTTCCAGGGTCATGTCTAGATGTACATCCTGCCAGCCCCTCAAATGCAATGGGACCTATGTGATGAATCCCCTCCTCAGCCTGGCAGACCCTCCTACTGGGTCCCCCTCTTAGTGGCATCCTCCCCCACCCTCTGTACCCAGTATGTAAGGGCTTGAAACCTTGGGTGACCTTCAGAGCCTTCTTCTTCTGCACTCCCACATCCATTCCATCTCTCAGACCTGCCCCTTACATTCATTTTTACAGAAACAGTTCTCTCTCCCCACTAAGTTACTGCACTACACTGGCCACTGGTCACTCTGCGTCATTTGGGGCCTTTACCTAGGCACTGTTTCCTAAGTGGCTCTAAGTTTGTCCCCTGCTTATAAGACAGCAATGGCTCTCCTTGACCTATGATGCTCCTGAGGACATTTCTCAAGGATTGCCATGGTTTACTCACCACTCCACTCTAACCACGGAGCAAAACCACCAAGGCTTAAATATTCTTTAAAATGTTTTAATTCTGTACAGATTTAATGCAGTCCCTATCTTCCAGCCATTACAAACTACTTGTCTCCCGAGAGCATGGTAAACACAACTGGCTGTTGCTCCTCTGCTCCCTCAGTATGGAATCTTGGTCCCTGATGATTGACTCTGAGTCGAGTCCCGGATCAAATCCTGCCTCCTCACCTGGAAAACTCAAAGGTGGAACCAGGATAAGGTTAACTTCAGGGGCAGCACTGAAGGGGAAAATATACTGAAAGAGAAACATATAATAAGAAGGGGGTCCAGGGAGACCACCCCCTTCCTTTGGCGGTGAGGAAAAGGGAGTAGGTCCACCTCACCCCAAACCTCCAGGTCCCTCAGGGATTCACAACCTGCAACTATAGAAAGAACCCTGGCTAAGCAATGTCCTGATGCCTGGGCTGTAACAAAGCGAACACTGCCGTGGGATTAAGAGTTAAGAAACCAACCCCACAGTGAGCTCGCTGGGCCAAGCACACACCACAGAGCCTTTCCTCAGAGATTTCCTTACACGTGGTAACTCAATGCTAAGTTTTCCCTTGGTGCTGGTCACATATTTAAACTGTGAGTCTATTACTTCAGAGAGTCTTCAAGAAAAAGCCTCGGGGCTATGAACGAGAGTAGCTACAAGAACAGTACACATCCTAAGCAAAAAGTTTCTTCAAAAACTTAAAAAATTATCAGCCCTGTTGACATGACTAGAAAAGCTGGAAGACGACAAATCATTATTTTAAACTCACATTCAAATCTTGTTTGTTGAGCACCTACTCTATTCACAGAAGCCACTGAATCTAATTGTTGCACAAGGCAAGTTGAGTTTCTTCAATTTAGAAATGAAAAAACAGATTCCAGAGCATGCATCTGAGTTTACTGTTTCTTAACTAGCTGATAGGGGTTTTTTCGTTTTTAACTTTTTAAAATTAAATTTATTGGGGGTGACGTTGGTTAATATGATCATACAGGTTTCAGGTGTGGGTTTCTATGTTGTATATTGCACTGTGTGCCCACCACTCAAAGTCAAATCTTCCATCACCATATATTAGGACCCCCTTCACCCCTCAGTCCTCTTCCCTCTGGCAACCACCACACTGCTGTTTGTGTCCATGAGTTTCAGCTTTTTATCCCACACGAGTGAAGTCATGCTTCTTCGCTTTTTCTGACTTATTTCACTTAGCATAATATCTCCAGGTCTATCCATGTTGTTGCAAATGGCAGTGTTTCATCCTTTCTTATGGCTGAGTAATATTCCATCGTGTACATGCACCACATCTTCTTTGTCCAGTCCTCTATCGCAGGACACTTTGGTTGTTTCCATGTCTTGGCCACCATGAATAATGCTGCAGTGAACATAGGAGTGCCTATATCTTTGTGAATACATGCTTTCGAGTTGCCTGTGTATATACCCAGGTGGTATCTCATTGTAGCTTTGATTTGTATTTCCCCAATTGCTAGTGAGGTAGAACATCTTTTCATATACCTATTGGCTGTTTGTATGTGTTCTTGGGAGACGTGTCTACAGGAAGAATCAGCATAGTCAAAATGGCTATATTACCAAAAGCAATATACAGATTTAATGCAATCCCCAATGTCATTTTTTAGAAAAATATATCTTTATTGATTTCAGAGAGGAAGGGAGAGGAAGAGAGAGAGAGAAACATCAATGATGAGAGAGTCATTGATCGGCTGCCTCCTGCACACCCCCGCTGCGGATCAAGCCCTCAACCTGGGCATGTGCACTAACTGGGAATCGAACAGCATCTCCTGGATCCTAGGTCAATGCTCAACCGCTGAGCCACGCCCGGACAGGCTCACTAAATATTTCTTGAATCAGAGTAGTAGCAATCAATGAGGAAATAACCAATCGTCGCATTATTATCTCTAACATTAAGGATGTAGCAAATTAGCCAAAAGCATCAACCAATAGAAGCTTCTGTCTTCTGCTGGCTGATATGACTGATGATAACAAACAGGATGATCATTCTCAGGTATTGGTCCAGTCCTTGAAGAGGCTTAAGCAGAGAGACTACACAGCACTGGACACTATGGTGGGTAGGAGAGTCCCCTGGATTAGATTGCCTGGTTCAAATACTAGCATCACCATCTCGTACCTGGGTGGCCTTGAGCAAGTTATCTAACATCATCACATCTCATTGTCCTCAGGTTTAAGGCAGAGCTGATCACAGAGCCCCATTGGAATGCTGGTGGGGAAAACTGCAGGAAATCACTATGTAAAGCACCCTTAGCGGACTGCCTTGGGACATAGCATGTGTTCAAGAAATGATACCAACTGTTAGTATTCAAACATGGTTCTCTCTGCCGAGATAAGAGAACATTAGCTTGGAGATTTCCCAAACCAGAGTGAGTTGTCATAAACCATCTGTCATCAGAACTGCGTGGGATCAGTTCTAATGCAAGAGGCCGACTTCGGGGACCAGCTGGGTGGGCTGAAAACCCTGGGACCTGGCCAAGAGACCATGCCTAGACATACACTTTACACACTCAGACTCTGAATCCCACACCAGTACTTAACTATCAATTTGAACATTAGACCAGACTGCGTCACAAATGTGTAGGTACTATGTATGCAACAGGCTCACCAGACAGGCAGTGGCTGGGGAAAGGACTGGCTGTTTCTAGGCTTTCTATCCTGGAGAGCAGAAGCTGGGTCCTTTGGCTTCGTTTTAGAAAGCAAAAGACAGCTCCATGAGGAGATGCAGCTTGGTTCGGCCTTTTGGGTTTGTTTCCCATGCTGGACATTGCAGTTAGAGGCCAAGCTTAGAAAAAAATGCCTGTGGAATCAAAAAGGGTGGAAGGAGGAGAAATACTTGGCTCCCTCCCCATGCACTGTGTCCCAGCTGGCTCAGGCTGTCTTGGAATGGAGCAGGGTAGTTGGGCTGTAATTGCCCAGGCAGAGATATGAGGTATTTGAGCCTACGTGCACTGCAGCACACACCACCAGGCAGGGAGGGACTCTATTTAGTGAGTGTCCATCTGATAACAACCTGGATCCTTAAGATGCCAGCTGCCTGCCAAGCTGGACATGTCCGTGCACTGGCACCCAGAGGTCCAGGAGACGGAACAAAGAGCCTGTTATTGACTCAGCCTGTGTTAGCGTGTCATCCTCACCAAAATGAGTCTTGGAACAGGCTGGCAGAGAGGTTGTGTCCAGGAATCCCAGAATCTATAACAGAGACTATCAAATTTTAAAGGAGCTCTCTGATGGCAATGGCAATGTCAGTGGTTGAACCTGGGCCTTCTCATTAGAATTTGGCACTTGGGCTCATACCTCCCTAAGAATATTCTTTTCTTTGCTTCCTATTGTCTCCAGGCCCCACAAGTGCTGGCTTTCGTGGTGCCCCTTCTTTAGAGTATAGTATCCACAAGGCCTGAAACCTCCCCATTTCACTAGGACATGATAATATTAATCACGGTCAACACCATTCACTCTTTACACCAGCCACTTACTGCTCTAAATGCTTAGAGTATATTTTAACTCAAATATTCATCACAGCAACCCTATGTGTACAATTATTTTTCCACTAACATGAGTAAACTGAGGCATGAGAGGTTAAATAATTTCCCCAAAGTCACATAGCTATTAAGTGGCAGTGCCAGGAAGCAAGTCCAGGTAGTTTGGATTCAGAGGCCATGCTCTTATCCATTAGGCTGTATTTCCTCTCTATCCATGACCAAGTTCTTACCAATTACAATTTTTTAAAAAGTATCATAATCCTAAGCCTGTTTTCCCAGAATGAACCACACTCCAGTGCAGAACTACAATTTTATAACTTCCAATTTTGTGTACAGTAAAATTGGGAAATTTTTACAAATTAGGAGAGTCTATGGAGGGAAGCTGAACTGCTCCAGAACTTGATATCTCATTAATACTGAGAACTCTGCTGTTTCTAGCCCAGTGAGTAGGTGGACAAAGTATATCTCTTGGTACAATCTATGCCTTGGAGTTTCTGATTTAAGAGACATAACTTAGCCCAGTTCAGGGAACTAGGTGCATAGCAAGAAAAAGCAGCGACTGACTCACAGTTTGTTTATAGCACTGTCTCCAAAAAGGGAGAAATAGTGGACTTGCAGATCCAAGCTGTGTCCAAATTTGTGAGCCATTCCCTGGGATTCATCTCCAAAGGAACTTCTTGCAGCCATGGAAATGAAGGAAGGGCTCGAACATTACTAAGCACCTACTCAGATAGGATTTAATGCTCACAGACAGCTTCAGAAGTTGTTATTTTTCCCAAGTTATAGATGAGAATACTGAGGCCCAGATATCTTATACTTGCCCAGTGTAAGTCCTGGTAAATCCAGACTCAAACCCCATTTGATGCAAAGGAATCAGTGCCAGTCCAAGCCTGACTTTTCCAGGAGCCATTGCTGGGACCTACATTAGTCCCTCATTTGAACACCTATATTACTTGTCATCTTTGCCACAATCTAGTGTTTACTAACATTGTTTCATACAGGACCAATCTTGTTAACCAACCAGATTGTAAACTGTGGGTGGAATTTTATTTCGAGCCCTGGGTATTTCAGAATGGGAAAACTGATAGAGGTAAAGACCTAGAACCACAGCCTGGTCTCCCTAGTCAGGGTAGGTAACTCACTTCATCCCCAGGTGCCAGCTTGACTTTGCAAGTTTCTAAAGCATACTCTGGGAATGGCTTTCATGTCACTTGCCCTCCTTTGTCAATCTCTTTAAAACTCCTTGCAATTGGGTCCAGATATTACAAAGCATTCCCTGAAGTAAGTAACTTTGACAATATTGTCACTAACTTGGATTTGGCACAAGAGAAAAGATAGCTGAGTATTCAATCCTGCTTCTGCCTTACTATAGCCCACCGCCCTGCAGGCCCCTCCTCCTCGTGTGGTGCCAACCAACATGAGACCCAAGATCTAATGTTAACACTTCCTGAACCTCAAACACTTCAGATTAGAATTAATGCCACAGAGCAGACGTGCCTGCATCATCACCAAGTCAGAGCCAGATATAGTCCAGGAGAATTTACAAGGCAGAAAGCACCCTCTAATTTAACAAAGAAGCAAGAGGGCTGGGTGTTTCCATTCCTTCCCAAAGCTAAGAAACAAAAGCTTTTCTTATATTAAAGAACCTGAACCCACCCAACCTGATTCTCTCCTCTCAGTCAACGTTAATGTCAACAACAGTGACCAGGGCACATTGAGTCATGTATGAAAGGCAACAAGGTGAGGGTGTCGTCTCTGTCCTATCACCTCTCCAGAATATGGGATAGTGACAAGGTTGCCAGCTGACTGCTTCAAAGGTGAGCAGGGCAGTAGGCAGTTTCATGTTCCCTGAGAACCTGAATATCACCTCACATCATGACTTACTACAAAAACTAAGCAGAGGCCACCTCTAAGGTAAGATGGTGAAGACTTCACTTATAGGCCCTTCCTGATGCCTCTCAGTTGATCTCCCAACTTTAAGATAAATAATGAGGCCATCTTTTGCTCAGGCCTTTTCTGATCCCACCTCTTTTCACTAAAACTTATCTTTCCAGTGTGCTGCTCCCTCTAGACTTTCTGAAGGGACAAATCCTCTGGTCAATGACTCCAAAAGATTATGTCAGTGTATTCTCATGCACTGGGCAATAACTGCCAGACTCTCTCCTCCTCCTCTTGGTTATATGAGCATCTTAAACGTAGGTAACTCTCTTAAGTGGAACTCACAATTCAACTTCATTCTAGATTAGTGAGATGTGAGCTGTGGTTTTCTTCAAACCTTATTTCTCAGCTGCTTCCTCCACTGCTCCTAAGGTCCACTGAAAAGGATACTTGCCTAAGTCGGGAGTCCTAGGTGATAACCACAAATTTCTCTTGCCACTCCTGCAGTGCCCAGCCCCTCCTCTGATTGCAGTTTCTTTCAATTTTGTCATGACTCTGGTTACTCTTGGTGTAGTGCTTCTCCAGGGATGTGTGTGCTCTTTGGTCAAGAACGAAAAGAAACTGGAGATGGGGGGGGCCTCACCCCCCTCCTCCCTGGCACTGTCACCATCTCTCCATAGGTCACCATCTCCAGTGGAAAGAGGGTGACCAGAACTACCCTCAGAGACCATGGAGCTAGTTCAGTGCTTTCCAAACAATATGTGGTGAAGAGCCAATTTATTTTTTATATTTTCCAACCTATTGTGAAATGGAACTTTTGTAAAATAAAAATGAGTTACTAAAAAATGATTTAAAATAAAAGGCACATAAAATACAAGCCCATCTTTTTTATTAGTCATAAAAATTATTCTAGCATACTGCCATGAAAGTTTCTAAACACTTGCTCTCAGTTTCTTCCCTTGTTCCCAGACCAGTCCTGGTTTGAATGGCCCTGCTCTAACTTGAGGCCTTTGCCATTTACTTCACCACTTTAGAGACTGGACCTGTTGCCTCTGCAAGATGGGTAACAGGCCATGTCTCAGTGAGTTAACAATGTCCCACATCTGTATATTCCAGGGACTCATTTCTGACTCTTCCTTAGGTTTTATTTATTTATCTATTTTAAATATATCTTTATTGACTTCAGAGGATGGAAGGGAGAGGGAGAGGAAGAGGGAGAGATAGAAACATCAATGATAAGAGTCATTGATTGGCTGCCCCCTGCACGCCCCCTGCTGGGGATCAAGCCCTCAACCCCAGCATGTGCCCTGACTGAGAAATGAACCATGATCTCCGGGATCACAGGTCAATGCCCAACCGCTAAGCCATGCCAACTGGGCTCTTCCTTAGATTTTAGAAATATTTCCAACATTACCACAATGCTACTTCCTGAGGAGGGGATTTGTCTGCACTTCTTACTGCTGATTTAGAGCTACTTAACTACAGAAAGTTCCTTAGAGAGCAAAGAAAAAAATGTATGAGAGAGGACCAAGCAAACACTGGTGGGTCACTGCCTTGAACCTTCCTACATGGGACCAATGCATATTTTGAAAAGCATCCTGAAAACATATCAAAAGTCTAAGAATTGTTATCACTGGGACTGCTGAGTTATGGCTCAGGCTGGCCCATGCAAGTGCTGGCTACCCCATTGGTTGCTATTAAAAAAACCCTGCCATTGGAACCATGAAGGGGGCATCACCTAACCAGCTACCAACAGGAAAAGAGGTTGAGTTTATCTACATCACTCAGGTGGGTCTGGGAATTAACCGAAATGATGGCCCCATTAAAATACTTTCTTTACTTCCACAGAAAACAAAGAAATCTGAGTGTCTGCATAACAAAGGAGCAGCTGCACTTTAGGAACAAAATTGGGTGTGGTTGTGCTACAGTAGGGAAGCTGGAAAATGAGGCAGAAATGGGGGAGGACTCCATCCCCAGAAGCAGTTTCTAAAACAGCTTTATTGTCATAGAATTGACTTCTAGTGCTCTTCACATATTTACTACCTAGAACTTGACAAGCTTGACATACGTGCACACCTGTGAAACTATCGCCACAATCACAGTAATGAAGACATCATCAGTGCCCTTAGGTTCTCCCGGCCTCCACCTCCTCCCAGCACTGCTAACAGGCAACCAGTAATCAATCTCCTTTCCTTCACTATAGATTGATCTGCATTGCCTAGCAAACTTACATAAAAGGAATCCTGCTGTTATATACTCTTGTTTGGTCTGACTTTTACCCTGGGACTAAGATTTCGAGGTGTTAAGGGAAGTCTATGAAGATTTGGGCTTTCCCTTACAGTGGAGCTCACTGCTCCTGTCTTAGGAAATAAACCTTTTTTCTTTTTTTTTGCCTCAAATGAAGAGTAACAAAGAAAATTCAGCCATTTAAGATTCTTAAGTGATAAAAAGGATGTTGCAATATCCAGGGATTGTGGCTGTGAGGAATGCAGAGCAAGACACCCTGGACCCTCATTCTTGCCCAAGATAATTCCAGGCCGTCCTGACTCTCAATTTCCTGTTCAGTTTGTTTCTTCCCTTGCGGTGGGAAATGGCCTGAAGAGAACGTTCCTATCACAGTTGAGATTCTGCTTTTTTTTTTTTTTTAATATATCTTTATTGATTTCAGAGAGAGGAAAGAAGAGGGAGAGAGAGAGAGAGAAACATCAATGATGAGAGAGACCATTGATCGAGCCCACAACCCGGGCATGTGCCCTGACCGGGAATCGGACCCCAATCGAATGGATCCTAGGTCGACGCTCAACCGCTGAGCCACACCCGGCAGGGCGAGATTCTGCTTTGAAATCACTAAAATGGAAGACTACTCTGCAATCACAGTTATTCTTTTATTCATTCATTCATTCACTCATTCACTCACCATACACGTATTAGGTGTCCTCTGTATGCTGGGCCTTGTATTGCAGATACAGGAAAGACTTATATGAAGAGTTGGTTCATCCTTTCACAAAGTTACAGGGTGTGCAGGCTTCCTGTCTGGTTAGTTTTACCACAGACACCTTCACAATAAGCAAGAGATGAGAGACGGCAGTTGGGGCCGAGCTGTTACCATCATAGACACTAGAAGACAGGATTGAATGGGGATGTGGTGGCAGAGGAAGTGTTATGGTTCAGAGGCTATCAGGAAGCACAGTGTCCCACTGACAGTGACAGAGAAAGCAGCCCAACTCCTCCATGCGGGGCAACAGGAAGACAGGAAGATGCAGGGAATGTATGAAGCATGTCTCCTGTCCCTCCAAACTAGCCTTGAACATGCCTAGTCGTTTGTCCTACCAAAATGCAGAGGAACCTATTTTTCTAAATAAGTGACAGTGGCCTAACAGAAGATTTCTTTAAAAAGGCAGACCAGTGTTTGTTCCCAGTCCTTCTGTCATAAAGTGACACTAAAAGGACACAAGTGAAAATAGCAGGATGTAAAATTGAACGAACAAGGTGATGATTATAATAAATCAAACAATCTATAACTTAAAAGAGAGGGCTCTAGTGAGGAAATGTCCAAAGAAATCATACTTAAAGAGTTAAAAAACCACTTGTTTGTGTCTTCTTCAAATTTCCTTTAGTGAGTATTTTGCTATTACATTATTGAAGAATTCATTTGAAACACATCCTTCATTGGAACTCATGGATTCTCTCTCAGCCAAAGGAAACCAAAGCCAATACTCTGAATTTGCCTGCAGTTTAGAGAGAAGCCTGAACCATGAAGGGACTTTGGGAAAACCAGTGACAGAGGAAGGGTGAGACCTTGCAGAGGGGTTTTCGCCAGCCTGGGGGCTCCACCTTGAGGTGCAGAGAGTGAAGGAGAGTTGCAGATGGAAGTGGGGGCTGGAGTCCACCTGGAGAGTAGTGCAGGCAGGCATGAGTGTATGACAGCCTTCAAAGGTCCAGAACCAACGAGGCCAGGACCTGGCTGGGCAACCATGAGAAAGTAATTTGGGCCTCAGGATCCTTGCTTATAAAATGAAGAGCAAAATGATGTCCTATAAATAAGTTCCCTTCTAACTCTAAACAGGAATCTGAAAATTTTCAATGTCTGAAGCATTGTGGGTCCACAACCACAACCATTCTCTTCAATGTAGCTCATGTGAATCAAAAACGCTTGAGCATTAGATATTAAACGGATAGTGATGCATATATTCTAGAAACGGAGTTGTACAAATCAGTCCCTGATTAGAGCAAGGGCTAAGAGAGCAAATCTACCTCTTTAATAATGGGACAACCCATTCTGGTTAAGAACATCAGAAAAAGGATTCTCTAGGGATCACGGATAAAAATTGACCCACACCTCAGCAGGAAGATGCCAAGGCGGTGAGAAAAGGCCTGCTGCCCTCACGGGCATCACTGTTGGAGGCTGTGCTCCCATCTTCCTCCTAGAACCATCTCCAGTCACCACTGTTGACTGAGGTTAGAGGTGAGCCGCTGTCTGCTGGTGAGAGATGTGAAAACTCACGCACAGGTGGGTGGAGCAGGAAGGTCAGAGGGAAAACAAAGGGGTTTCCTGTGATGAATCACTGCCTTCTGGGAAACAATTTCAGAAGCCACCATAAAGTTTCCAGCACCTGTCCAAGGCTGTACTTTGTGCTGAGAGAAACTATAGCAATGAAGTATTAAGCCACATCTGACAGCCCATAGGCCACATGCAGGGCAAAGGTCTGAAAGAGTGTCAGTGGGCCGCACATGTGACAGTTTGCACATAACCTGCCAGGAGTCTCCAGGGCGCACCTGTGAGTGGGCTGAAGACTCCAGTTCAAGTTCTTCTTTTCTTTAAATGGAGCAGACTTTATGCTGCTGTTTCCTTGAATGGTCATAGCTTGGATTTTAAGATAGTTCTTTTTTTTTTTCTATTGTCCTGTCATTAAGGTCAATGCAAATCAGATAAAGTTTTTAAGTGTAAAAAGCTTCCTGAAGTTAGAAAGAAAACAAATTTGACCATAAATCTGGGTCTACAAAGCAAAATGGGAATAGTCTACTGGGCCCCACATGGAATGAATTCCTTTTCTTAGTTTATGTTGATCCAAAAACAAAACCAATATTTATTTCCTCTCCCATTAAAAAGGGTGTGCTTTATATGTAGCAGGGTAATAAGCACCTTGGCAGTCTCGGGTCACTAGTAGAGGGTACAGACAACAAAATTGAGAGAGCAAACCACGACTTAAGAAGACATGGGAGCCAGCACTTAGGGGATCCCACTCGGGAGGGAGGTGTGGGGAAATTCCAGATGATGAAGAAAACAGCAGCCCTGGACGGCCATCGGTCCTGATAGGGGAAGGAGGACCGGAGCCTCTAGGAGGGCCCTCTCTCTTGAGAAAAATATAATAATAATGTTTGCACATAGATCAAGATGTGATTTACAATTCTGTCAGGCAGCTCTGTATAGAAAGCCAAGCAACTAAGCAAAGTAAAAAAAAAATAAATCAAGTGTGAACTCCAGAGTTAAAGAGTTAAATCAGAAAGGAAGGACAATCCTAGTATTCTACACAGCTCAGCTTCAATGATATTTACATATTCATAGAAATGTAAAAACGGAATATTTATTTAATCCATATCACAAAACACTGTTATAACCATATCTGAAGAAAGGGAAAGTGAGAAAAATTGGGGGCACAGACCTAAGAAACTAAACCCTCTTCTTACACAGCAGGAAGTCAGTGCATAATATCTAAACCTGAAAAATCAGCAAACAGCAGTATAAGCATGTTATTGAGAAAGTGTTACGATTCTGGGGTGTAATCAAGAGGGGCAGGACGGGCGGAGCAGCAAATATTTCTTGATGTAAGACTTGTACTATTTTGACTTTCTCAAGTACCTACAAATATTACTTTCATTTAAAAAAAACTTTTAATAGTATAGTGTAAAGGTTCATTTTTTCCTCTTTGGGTCAATACAAAAAAACAAAAGAAAAAATATGTTGTAAGAATCATGAGTAGTATGAGATCATATTTATAATTATATCTGTTGTATGCATAGGAAACAATCTAGGCTCACATACATCAAATGTTAACAGTGACAACCACTGTGATAGGATTATAATTTTTTCTACTTTTAAATTTTACTTTTATTTATTGGTGTTTTAGTCTATCTTAATACATTTGACAACATTTAACAGGAATACTATATTGTCTCCACCAAAAAATAATAAAGCCTTTAAAATAAAAGAGAAGGAAAGGAGAAAGAACAGAAGGGGGAAGAGTGGGTTGGAGTTCAGAAACCAGGCCGTGCCCCTTGCTGTTTTATATTAGGCACACTTTTTCCTTTTGGGACTTCAGATTTCGCAGTCGTAAAGTGGGGAGACTGATACCTGTTCTGTCTCCCAGAGAGATTACAGTGAGAGGTTACTGCGATAGCTGCGCCAAGCTTCCCAGAGGTAAAGCACGTTATTAAACATCTTAGGTATGGTAAGAGCCACGGGAAGAACATGCAAAATGGGGGAGTCCTGTATTTCACAGTCCTCAGGGGCCTCACCGCCCTCCTTCCCTAGAGATGTCACTCCCTCAGAGCCCCCTCAGGCCGCACAGGGTCATCCCTCTAAAGCTCCCTCCGGTGAGAGTGCAGACTGTTGAAACTCAAGGACATCTCTTTGTGCCTCTCCTTGTTCCCTTCCTTTCAGGGGCAGCCTTGCTAAATCAGATCTTCTATATCCACCCCACCCCCAGCCCCTTTCTCGGAAACCTTCTGCTTTCCAGGATACACTCACTTGCCCCCATTCTCACCAGGCCCACTCCCTTCAACTGTAATCACCGTCCCCACCCCCCCACCACCACCTCTCCTCCCAACTCACCTCCCCAGCTGGATGAGGCCACGTAGCGATTTTGCACCGGGCCTTGGAGAGGGCTCAGAGTTGTGTTCCTCCAAAGGCCTCTACAAGGATAAAAGACCTCACTACTGAGGATATTCCCCTTAGAACCAAATTGCTTCGAAAGGCCCAGCATTCAGGCTCAAAGTCCAGGAGAGACTTAAAGGTCTGCAGCGGGAAGTGAGTGTATTTAAGCAATTTCTATCCAAAGGTTTGGAAGTCAGTCAGTGCCCCCTCAGCCAAATCGTAAAACCTGAACCACCAACCCATGCTCTGACTTGATCCTCACCATCAAAACCATTTGCCCTGTAGTGATACAAATAAAACAAACAAATAAAAAATGCTCTAAAAAGAATCCTAAACTGGGAGTCGTTAGAGGATTCAATCCCCAGGCTCATCTCTGCCTCTGACTAGCCATGAGATCCTAGCAAGTCACTTAACCTCTTTGAGTCTGTTTTCTTATCTATAAAATGAGGCAATAATCACACTGGTTTCATGCAAAAGCAGCAATCCTCTTCTGAAGGTGTGCTCACAGCTTCTGCCGTCTTTGGTTCCTCGTTGGCTTTCTAGGGTTTCCTCTTACAGTAATCGAGTCTTGCATTTTGCTTCCCCTGCTGTCCTGGTAGCTCTCAGCGGCCCCATCTCCAGGCATAGGAACAGCACGCCCATGAGCAGAAAGAGAGCAGAGCTGCCTCTGCCTCCTCAGCAATCAGACACCAAGGCTCGCCTCTCCCCCGGGGGCTCCCGCCTTAGCCAGCTGTCTTCCAAGGGCAAGGGCCTGGCAGTGGGAGCCACTGAACACACAGAGGGACAAGAGGTCCAGGAGCTGCATAGGGCCTTTTTAATTTAAAATTACAAAACTAAATTAATTTCTTAATTACATATTTTAAATTGGTATCAAAAGGATGATCGTTACTCTAATGAATAATGATGCCAATTTCCCTTAAACATGGCAAATACTGAAATTACCAAATTTATGTAAATTAAGAAAAATATTATAAGTATGATTATTCTGTTAAACATTTCTACATTTATAAATCTTCGGGGAATTAAAAATGCTTATACAAAGTCCATAGTTTACATTACAGTTTGTTGTACATTCCATGGGTTTAGACAAATGTATAATGACATTGTAATAGAAACTATGGACTTTGGGCCCTAGTCAGTTTGGCTCAGTGGTTAGAATGTCGGCCTGCAAACCGAAGGGTCCTGGGTTTGATTTCGGCCAAGGGCACATACTTGAGTTGTAGGGGCGACTCCCAGTCCTGGTAGAGGCACATGCAGGAGGCAATCAATCTTTGTGTCTCTCTCACATGGATGTTTCTCTCTCTCCCTCTCTCCCCCTTCCACTCTCTATGGACAGCAATGGAAAAAATATCCTCAAGTGAGGATTAAAAAAAATTAAAAGAAATAAAAAGAAACTATGGACTTCGGGTGTTTATGATGTGTCAGTACAGGTTCATCCATTATAACAAATGTACCACCCTGATAGGCGATGTTGATAATAGGAGAGGCTATTTATATGTGGGGATGGGGGGAGTATGGGAAATCTTTGTACCTATCCCTCAATTTTGCTGCTCTAAAGCTGAACATAAAACTGCTCTAAAAAATAAAGCCTTGCCCAGCTGGAATGGCTCAATTGGCTAAGCACTGCTCTGTGCACCGAAAGATTGCCAGTCTGATTCCCGGTCAAGCCATATAACCTGGGTTGTGGATTTGATCCCCATTGGGGCAAGTACAGAAGGAAACTGATCAATGTTTTTCTCTCACATTTCTCCCTCTCTCTCCCCACCCCCAAGCATGTCCTCAGGTGAGGATTAAAATAAATAAATAAAATAAAGTCTTAATTTTTGAAAATTGTTTACCCTCTAAGGGAACAATGCCATCTTAAATAGTCCTGGGTTACACTCCCAGGCAATTTTCAGGGTGGCATCTCAGCTGGATTTGGTTTTTAACCAGAGAGGGCCCTGGTAGCAACACCACAGATCCCTGCCTCCACCCCACTGTCACTTCGGGCCTATTTCTGAGTTGCCTTGTCTCACAGCCTACCTCCCAAAGATTCAGGTAATGCCTTACCCAACTCTCTTCTCTCCCAGCTTACCACTTGGTTAGCTTCAACCAATCTATTTGCTGCTCCATTCTATTCTGAATTTTTTTCTTATTAACTCATTAATCCTTTTAGCACCACAGCTCTTACAGATATTTCAATGCCACCCCATGGAACTCCTCAGTTTTATCCAACTCTGTTTTCATAGTCCCAAGTTCATGCCACCACTGGGTAGAAGAAGATGGAGTAGGTAAAGCCTATTTAAATTTCTGGATGGCTTTCGCCACAGCGCCTTCCTCTGCATAAAGATCAGAGAATAAGCGGGGAAAGAATGTACTTTCTCCCTAGTGGTCACTTCTCATCTGCCTGACCTCAAGATTCTCCCCTGTGGAGTTCTGAAGGCCCACCAGCTTTGGCATCCCAGGGGCAGTTCACAGAGCCAAAGGGCTTCTCAGGTTGGCACATGATTTTGCCTGTGTCCCTCCCTCCCTCCCTCCCTCCCTTCCTTCCTTCCTTCCTTCCTTCCTTCCTTCCTTCCTTCCTTCCTTCCTTCCTTCCTTCCTTCCTTCCTTCCTTCCCTCCCTCCCTCCCTCTCTCTCTCTCTCTCTCACACACACACCTCTCTGTATAACTGATCCTTTGTGTCCTGATCACAACCTTACAATCATTCCCATTAACTATCCTGAGGCCAGGCACTTCCAAACTGAAATTGCTAAGCAGGTTCCACAAATTCTATCATATCCTTCAGCTGTTGACAGTGGAGCTGCTTCACCTCCTTCTGTTTTGGTCTTCTTTTACAGCACTCTTACTTTAATGCCTGTGCCAAGGCAGACAACTTGAATGACTAGTTTAGAACAGAACAACAGCACTGGGCACGGGTTAGAGGCTCGGTCTCTAATCCATTTCTGCTCAAACTGTGCATCCTGGCCCAACCTCTGTGAGCCTTAGTTCCCTCACCTGTGACATTAAGGACATGGACACAGGAGCAATTGACAATGGTGTTTCCAAGATTAAATTCAAAAGCATGTAAAAACACTTGAAATCTTTTCTTCAGTGGCTACCAGGATCTGACATGCCCCTGGTTTCCCTCCTGCCTCATTGGCTGCCTCACCTCAGTCTCTTGGCCAGTTCTTCTTCAGCTCTCCAGTCTTCTACAGATTGGGTCCAATCCTTGGACTTCTGCTTTCCATCTCTACTCACTCCCTTGATGATCTTATCCAGTCACATGGCTTTTGATGTAGGCTGATGGTTCCCACATTCCTACTCCAGCCCAGAATTCTCCCCTGAGCTCCAGACTTGTATTTTCGCCTGTCTACTCATCATCTCAGCTCAGGTGATAAATCAGGCATCTTTGAGGCCTACTCTCCTGCAGTCTTTCCTTGTTCAGTAAATGGCAATTTCATCTTTCCGATTGCTTGTATCCAAAATTGTGCAGTCACCCATGATTCACCTCTTTCACATATCCCACCTATTCCATCAGCAGATTCGACTTCTATCTTCAAAAGATACCCCAAACCAGATTATTTTTCACCACCTCCACTGCTACCACCTGATGCAAGCCAGCACTACATCTCACCTGGATTCTTGCTATAATTTCCTAAGCGGTCTCCTTGGTTCTGGCTTTGCCCCTTCCAGCCTCCTCAGTCTATTTCCAGCACAGCAAGCACAGTGATCCTATTAAAATATAAATCAGATCATGTCATGCCTCTCCACAAAACTTTCCAGTTTCTACCCACAACATTCAGAGAAATTACCATTATACATCACTTACTATAAAAAGGGGATCATAACAGTGCCTACTTCATAGGGTTGTTGTAAGGATTCAGAGTCAATATATATAAAGCATTTAGAAGAATTACTCTCTATTTACTGCATATCAAGCACTGCCCTACATACTTTATATATATTAACTCATTATGAATTAACTCATTAATTCACATAAGAATTTTGAGGCATGTGCTGTTGTTATACCCATTTTACAACTGAGGAAACCACCTTACAGACAGGTTAAATGACTCCCCCAAGGTCACACAGCTAGTGAGTGACAGAACTGGGTTCCACTCCAGGCAATCGGCCTGCAAAGGCTGTGCTTTCACTACTCTGCTTAGTTAGTAAGCCTAGTAAGCCTTCTTCTGTGTCCTGCTCTTGCAATGGCAATATCCCATCAGATGGAGGGACCATTGATTTACTTACCTAATTCCTCACTAAGTCCTCTGACCATTCCAGAGGTTCTCACTTAAGCTAATAAATTCATTTCTTCAACAAATATTATTGAGTGACAATAGTCTAGGCACTAGGGACACAGCAGTGAACAACCAAAAAATGGACATAAAACTGTTCTCACAGAGCTTACATTCTTTTAAGAGTACTTTATATGCCCTGGCCAGTGTGATTCAGTGGTTAGAACACAGGCCCACGCACTGAAGGGTCTCAGGTTCGATTCCTGATCATACCTAGGTTTCAGGTTCACTTCTCACCCCCTGGTTGAGGTGCATGCAGGTGAGAATTAATAATAAATTAAATAAATAAATAGTACTCTTTTTTATAATGGAAGTGTCATGAGAGGCCTGACTTGCTTATTGACTACTGGCTCTCTCGTGAGGTGATCAAGCTCAGCTTCACGCATTTGGCACATCTCTTAGGCAAGGCACTTGGCTAACTTCGGTGGAAGGAATCAAAATGATTCAGTGGACCTTGTTCTCTGGAAGTTGTAGATTAACATGTGCCTGGGTATCTATAGGAAACAGTTCTTGTCAAACCTGTTTTTGGGTCTGTCCCTTCCAAGTCTGTCCTGTGCTTTTTCCATTTGCATACCTCTCATTAAACATCTAAGCTCCCTAAGGGAAAACAGTCATGTGGTTGCCTTTTGTTCTTCCCAGAGAGCCCAGAAGAATGCTTCGAATACAGTGGCTTCACAGTTTTATGTTCTTTATTAGAGTACCAAGTTCTAGAAAACTCCTCAAGAAACTATCTGGCTACAGATTTTATTCCCCATTTATCTGCCTTTATTAAGGCCATAGAAATTTAGTCTATCCTCAGATAAAAGAAGAACTAAGGCTGCCTTTTATAATTGTGATTAATTTAATTGCCTTCTCCCTGACTAGTTGTAACCATTTAGCCACTAGAATATAGAAACCTGATAATATACTGAATGTTCACCTCAAAATACAAAAAGATTAATCATGTCACTCACACACACATACACATACCCTGCTTAAAATCTTTTAATGATTGTCCTCACTCTTGGGGGGGGGGGGGGGAGCCAAATCCTCAGCAACCTCCAATGCACAAGGCCCTGACTGGCCTGGCCTCACAGTGTACAGTGAGTCCCCTTGCTTTCTGCACTGCAGCCATAGGGCCTACTTGTGGCTCCCCAAACAAGGCCACTTTATTCTGCCACAGGGCTTTTGCATGTGTAGTTAGTTCCCTCTTTCTAGTAAGCATTTTTTCTCCAACCTTCAGATTCAACTCAATCTTTATTTCCTTGGGCAAGCCTTCACTGCCTGGGCCCCAGATCAGCATCATACCTTCTCAAAGCATCACTACCTCTCCTTTAGGCCCCTATTCATCTGTTCATTTATCCCAGTTGTAAATTTACTTGTATATATGAAAATATATTATTAATGTCTCTCTTCTCCAGTAAACTCTATGCTTCTTGAGTGCCAGGACCATTCTGGCTTTGCTTACTGTTGTATAGAGAGAGATGAGCACAGTGCTGGAAACTAAAAAATGTTCTCATTCATTCAAGAAATATTTAATGAGCACCTTCTGTGTCCCCAGCCCTGCTCTATATGCCAAAGTCCTTGCCTTCCTGGAGCTTACATTCTAGTTTTAGAGAAGACTCAATAAGCAAATACGCAGGATGACTGCAGGGAATGATCAGGATAAAGGGTAGGATGTGACCATTGGGGACAGATAATGGTCAGGGAAGGCCTCTACGTGAGCAGAGTCCTAAGTGCTCTGAAGGGGGGGGGGGGAGGGCTGGATTTTCTGTGCAAAAATTGGGACAGTCTCAGGCAAACCAGGACAGTTGATCACCCTAGCAAAGAATGCTCCTGGGAGCCTGGCTACCTGCCTTCAGCCATGTACCCAGGAAAATGGTTCTCCCACACTTTCCAAATCTGTTTCCGAAACACTCACTTTTTGAGAAACTGATACATCTTAGGCTTCCCAGGAATCCACACTCACTCAGTTTAGGAATAATCCTGGTTTTGAGATGCCCAGTCACACCAGGCCCCCTCCTGCAATCATCTAGCTGTTGGAGGCCAATATTTGGATTTCTGTTTCAGTGGAATCCACTCACCAGAAAAAAGCTCATTTCCTCCCTCCCCCTGACTCACACTCCCAGCCTGGAAACTTCCCCCACAATATCGCTTGGTGAGCTCCTGCACTCCCCCAAGTAGGCTGCGTTTTCAGAGTTCCACCCAATAATAAACTACCTGTAATAAACTAGAGTGGCAGATATCTGCCCAGTGGTATTCCCACCTCTTTTGGCATGTGTTCAAGCAGACCCTGCTTAAACAATTGTCGGCTGCCCCCTTGGCACAGGTGCTAATTCTTCTCTAACTGCTCTAAACTACCTCTTTAGTGGATTTCAAAACAGTTCACTGCATAACCTTCTTTTGGGTTTCATCTCCAAATTCCAAAGCCAGTGTTAAAGGCTTCTCTTTTTCCTCTTATCCCCTTTCCCACCTTCCCCTCTTGCCTCCTCACCTCCTCTTACTGATCTGAGTGTCCTGGGTCTCCAGAGACAAACCTGCAGGTTCTAGTCCCAACTCTCCTCTCACCAACTGTCTGGGAAACCTTGGCACCTACCTCACTGGGATGTTAGGAGGATTAAAAGAGTTAAGCACCTAGAACCGTGGCTCACATGGATTTAGTGAACAAATGGAATGTTGGTTTTTATTATTGCCCCTGAGGTCTGAGGGCCCTCTGTGCCTTGTTCAGAAAGTAAATGGCTGCTCCTATGGTTTTATTTGAAAATACCCTTTTACCCAGATGCCTCCCTCCCATACTTTAAAATCCCTACACCTAGCATCTCTATTTAACAGAGCACATGAGGAGGGGAAACATAAAACAATTACCCCATTCTTTTTTCAAGAGTTTATCAGATTAGATAAAAGAAGAATACTAGAGACTAAAGCTGGATGTGGCTTGTTTAGAGGAGAAGGTGAAAAGGGGGCTCTGTATGGAGGGGAGATGGGGTGAGGGCACCGGGCTCTGAGTGGGTGGCGAGGCTGAAGCACAGGGCACGGAGATATGGAAAGGGTGTGCTGAGGAAAGATACAAAGACAAAAGTCATCTAGGTTGATGAAACCAAGTCTTTTTCTAAATCAACACAACTTCTCTCCCCAGCTCTGCCCCAATCCAGACTGGGCTGCTTACTGTAGGCATCCTAGTCAAGATAAAAGAGCCTGGATTTTCAAGCCAGCATGAACTCAAGGCAAATTACAGTTTTATCATTTACTAATCAACAAGATAATTGACTTCTCTAAACCATGGATTCCTCCTCCATAAAAACAAAAACAAACCTTCAAAGAGTAGCTGTAAGGATTTAAACCGGTAACCGTGTGTGATATCCCAGTTTAGGGCCTAGCTCCTTAGTAAGTGCTCAGATCTTAACCATTACCCCAGTGCATGCCCAGAGCATGTTCAGCCAGCTTTCTCAGCACACACTAAATCCATAACCTCATGCTCAGCTAGCTTTCTCAAAACCTTATTAGCCTTATATCCTTGCAGAAGTGATAGAACTATAAAATCTCAAAGTTTTAAGGAAACTTAAAGATCACTAGTCAAGTCTCTCATTAGAGTTTCAGTCCCTCCCAAGGGGATCAAGTAGCCTCTACTTCATGAAAATGTTTATATCATTTGACCTAAAAATTCCATTTCAGGAAACCCATGCTAAGGAGATAATAAATAAAGTGGTCAAATATTTATACACAACGATAGTCACTAAAGTCTTGCTTAGCCAAAAAATGGAAACAACCTAAACTTCTAACAATAGGGGAACTGTTGGAAAAATATAATGCATTCATAAAGATGACTATAAAAGGTTTAATGACATGGGACAAATGTGTGTGATAGAGTGTTAAACAAGTAATAGAAAATAACATAGACTGTGGGCTCAATCACATTAAAGTGGATTTTTAAAATATCTAGAAAGAAATATACCTGAAATGCTAATATTATTGGTATACGAATATTGTATTACAAAAGGTTTTTTCTCTTCATATTTTAGTGTTTTTATAAGAGCATGTATTAATTTTATAATCTAGAAAGACTTTGGCAAACCCCTTACTTCCCCCCCAAAAAAGAAGAAAGAGAAATTAGAACAAAAACAACCCTGAAATAGGCAAAAGTGAAAAGTGCTGCACAAACGGCTTAGTTCTGTTTGCAGTCAAAATCCTGAAACCTAGGACTATGTCTCAAGGCAGAAATTCCATGGGAATTAATCTCACTTTTGTTCCTACTGACTTTACAGAAGCTGCAGTCCCCATGGTTTACTCAAGATGAGCAAACATGAATGACGCAGACTTTTCGGAGCTGGACAGTGTCTCTCACTCCCCACCCTTCCTTGGTAGTCTAGGACCAAGGAAAATACTCCCACCTCCCATTCCTATGGGCCCCCGTAGTCAAGGAGACACCGGCATGCACATTCTCATCTTGAGCCTCACAGCAATGCCAAGAAGCGCAAAGTGGGGATGACCTGCAGCTCAGTGATGTCAACCCGCTGCTCGGAGTCCCTGGTCAGGAGCCGAGCCCCCGGACGCCGGCGAGCCGAGGCGCTCCAGGCCCAGCCCTTAGGACCTGTCTGGTGCAGCTGAGGACTGGTCAGCTACCCAGCGAACGGTGGTCTTGCTGTAGGCTCCGCCGTGTCCATCTGCATCTACCAAAAGGTAACTCACCCCTGTGGAAGGTTTCACCCCCATTCCAGGCATGCTGCAGAGTTCGTGCGGTCATGGGAGCCCGAGGCAATAAAGCGAGTAATACAAACTTGCCCCCTCCTTTTTTCCCCCCTTTAATTTGCCTTTACAGTGAACACAGGACACTGGGGGATGGCACTAAAACAGGCTGTGCCAGCACTAAAATTAACTATCCAACTAAGTATTTCTATATGGAAAAGTTATGGTCAATCGTCCTCTTGTCGCCAGATAAAACACATGGGAGCGAGCCCTGCACGTGGGCTCCTAGTGGCTCTTTCCTTAGGTGAGAAGCTGGCAAATGCCAGCCCAGGCCGGGGCCTCGGGGCTCGGGGGACCCCGCTGGAGCACCCCGTCGCGGCCCGGCTGCAGCCTGGAGCCGCAAAGGATACCGCTGCGGCCCGCGAGCGGCCGGGCGGGAGGGCGAAGGCCCCGCCCCCGCGCCGACGCCCACCGCGGGGCAGCCCCGGCGCCTGCGCGCGGCCGGCTGGGAATAAATAAATACCCGCGCGGCGGGCGGCGGCCGGGCCCTGGCGCCCTGCCCGGCCTGGCTCCCCTCGGCGCTCACGTAGCGAGAGCGTGAGTCAGCGCTCCGACCGCAGCCCCGGGCGGGGGCAGGGTTCCCCGGCCGCCCCCGCCGCCCGCACGTCCCGCCGGCCCCGCCCGCCGCCCAGCTGCCCGCCGCTCGCCTCGCGGGCGGCCGGGCGGCGGGAGGGGCGCGTGGGTGGCGGGGTGCAGGGCGCGACAGAGCGGGGCCCGCGGTCCTGCCCCAGCGGGAGCTCGACCCTCTGCTGGTCCCGTGGGCTTTCCTCGTTTGAGCCGCACGCTCCGGGCTCGCGTTGGACCCGACTCAGTGGCCGCCCCGCCCTCCCAGGCTGTCGGGGGGCGGCGGCGGCGAGGGGGCTGGGGGCCCGGCTGCAGGACGGGCTGGGGCGGCCGGGGCCGGTAAATTAGGGGGAGCCCCTTATCAGCTTCATCTGCGCAGCGGGGACTTGCTCGAGCCAGCCTGCGTTTCCTCAGCTCTACACCTGTTCGCTGGCAGCCAGCAACTTTGTAAGAGGAAGTTGCCTACGTGCCTGGCTGCAGAAGGACGGATTTGGAAGTACTCTTGACTGAACGTGTGAACTTAGCAGTGCCTCCTGCTCAGCTCTAGACCTACAGGGCTGCAAGACTGGGCCTCTGGAGGGCAGGAAAAATGTCAACTCCTCTTTTGCCCTTTGGTAAAATATTCTTTCCCAAACTAGGGCATAGTATAAAGCTTTCCTCCCCGTGCATCTGTGATGTACCCATGTCACTTTTTTAAAACCTGTGCGAGAGGCAGGAATGTTACGGTGAGAGGCACAAGAGGATGCTTATGAAGAGAGAGAGATACTTGGGGGAAGGGGAAGGGGAAAGTAAATTAGGAAAGGAGCACTGAACAATGAGTAAAGTGATGAACAGAACGTTATTGAACCCTTAATGGGAGTCGGGCATGTTTGGACACTAGAGATGAAAAGTAAGTGGCTGGCCATGGTCCCTGCTCTCAAGGGTTCACAGCTGAGAAAGGGATGTCAGCTAAGTAGAGAGTTAAACATAAGGGAGATAGTGCAGTGGTTCAGGCGCCAGGCGGTCCAAGTTCTCGTACCAGCTCTGCGGCCTACAGCTCATGTGACTTTAGCCCACTGACTGCCGCCACCCCACTTCATTTTCCTTCTTTGAAAAATGAGTATGGGGAAAACGGTACTTTTCAGATCTTTTCACAGAACTAACTACATTAATACAAGCAAAGCACTTGAACAATGCCCTGCATTCACTAGGCACTAAACAGTGTTAAAAGAATGAACGGAGACATAGGCAGGGCCAAGTACAGCCAGACTGTGCCTACTGCACAGCTCCAGAAGGCACATACACATAGATGTGAACAGAACTTTCCAGAGCTGTGCAACTTGGTCGTCCTTAGTACAAGTATGTCTATCTTAATATTCATAATAACAAAAAATTGAAATTCAAGTGCATTTATTTATAAATAAAAATTGGTATTCCATAAGTGGAATACCATTAGAGCTATTAAAAGCAATAAATTACATTTATTGTATCAAAATGGATAAATCTCAAAAATTATTGAATAAAAAACAGCAACTTGCAAAATGACACATGCAGCACGATGCCATTTATATAAAGAACTCATGCACAGACAAAAATTCCATGTATTTTATATATGTATGTATTTTTTTAAATGCCTGAAGACTAAACAACCAAATTCAAAGGTACTTCTGGATGGAGGGGAAGAATTAGAATTTGAAATGGTGGTCAGTTAGCTTATTCTGTATTGTACTAATTGCTTCAGGAGAACAACGTACTTCTATATCATGTAGTTTTATGTGTTTTAAAGGTATGGGTATATAAAATAAAACCAGAAGCAAATATGTCAACACTGGCTAATTCTGTGTGGCAGGAATACGGCTGATCATTATTTTTTCATTTGTGCTTTTCTGCATAGTCAGATTAAAAGTAATTACAACCTTGCCGGAGAAGTGCTATGAAGGCTATGGAAGGTGTGAGCCTGGAGGCCATGTCTTGGGTAAATCTAGGCTTGCATGCTCAGAACCTTTGGTCACAACAATGGATGGAGCTGGCTTCCCGAGACCCCTGTGTTCTGACTGCACCCTGTGTGGGAGTGGGTACCTCTAGCACACCAGGACTGGACAGGGTTCTGGGCCAGGGCTTCCCTAGCATGGTGTTGCTGGTGCCTGCGCTTTGCAGTTTCCTCTGTCAGTCTTTAGCCTCCATAAAATACAACATGCTGGTGCTTGATGAAATACTGGCTGACTGGAGAACCCCTGAGACGGAGCACTGTTCTCTATGTGTGTCACCTATAATACTGAAACTTTAAGTGAGCTACTATCCAACGTCACACAGCAAGTGAACGGTAAAAGGGGAACAACAGCACACCCAGCTCCCATCTTCGAATGCCTGCTCTTCTCCCCAGCCTCTGCTAAGGACATTTTTATGGGTGTTGCCCTCTTTGGGAGCAGTTCAGCATAGTGGTCAAGATTCCAGGCTCTGCAGTCACTCAGACCTAGGCTTAAGTCGCCAACAACAACGATTTGGGGCAAGTTACTCAACTTCTCTGAGCCTCTGTTTCCTCATCTGTGGAGTGGGGATGAGAATAGTGCTGGGAGGAGAGAATGGGAGCCCTCAGTCAGTGGTGACCAGGTGTGGGTCAGGGAGAGAAGTATTTTGGTAACAGAATCCGTTTGGGGTTTTTTGGTGGGTTTTTTTTTTAAAAGTATATTTTTATTGATTTCAGAAAGAGGAAAGGAGAGGGAGTGAGAGAGAAACATCAATGATGAGAGAGTCATTGATCGAGCCCGCAACCCGGGCATGTGCCCTGACCGGGAATCGAACCCTGATCGCCTGGATCCTAGGTTGACGCTCAACCGCTGAGCCACACCTGGCCGGGCAATAACAGAATCCGTTTTAAAGAGGAGATTATTTCTTATCCTATGGCCATCCTTTAGTAGGGCCAAGTACAGCCAGATTGTGCCTACTGCACAGCTCCAGAAGGCACATACACATAGATGTGAACGGAACTTTCCAGAGCTGTGCAACTTAAAGGGTTAAATAGCTGTGTAGAAAAATGATGAAAGCCCTTGCCTCAGTCACGTGGAAGTGAACTTGATATTGATGTTCTAGAGTTTTCCGCCTGGGAACATTTGTTTGAAGAGCACCCATCCCCAACCCTCACTCCTTAAAGAACCAGTTGTGGTTTTGTTTCTTAATAGCCAAAATTATCCACTGACAGCTCCCATCTCCAAACAGGATGCTCTTACATTTAAAAAAATCACTCTGACACCAGAGTCTTCTGAAGGAAGCAGAGACTTTTGTTTAAGTGAAACCCACTAAAAATTCCTCCTCCCTTAGTTGCTTTCTCTCCCTGGCATCCATAAACAGAAATGTCTAAGGGATTTTTAACTCAGTCATGCTGAAAATCCATGATTTAAATTTGATTCCCAGCTGCTCCTTTAGAACGGGTTGCGCGAGATGTTGTTCAGTCCAATTAGCCCTGGGGAGGGGTAAACGTGCTGCTGAATGGTGGGACGTGCAGAACATCAGGGGAACACAAGCAGGCAGAGTTAAGCATGTGGTGTGACTAATAAAGGAGGACCTGGGGTGTGGCTGCCATGAGAGAAAGCACCTCCACACAGGGGCCCCGGTACATAAGAAAGTTCGGGAAAACAACCTCTGACTCCCAGGCAATGTTTACCCAGCCAGGGTGAAGGTGGCTTCAGTTATCACATTGGTGTTTTTCCAAGCTGCCCTCCAGTGTTTGTTCAGGAATGGGGAGCTGCCCCAAGAGGTCTAAATGATCTATTTGGGTAAGCCCCAAATCTAAGAAGCCAGCAGTCCAGCCCACAGCAACGTAGACAAGCCTCCACCCTTAGTCCTGGCCTGAGCAGAGATGCCCAGACATTTTCCCAGGCATCCCCCGCCCAACCCTCCTCCCTGGCTTTTTGCTGGGGTTTGGCTGCAGGTGTAGGGAGGCTCCTGGCGCAGGGCATCATCATTGGCATGAGTAACCTTTCCTCTACATTCCAGGACAGCACTGGCCTCTTCACCAAATGCAGTTGGTTTTATTTTTCAAAGTATTGGTGGTTGGGATTGCATTTTTTTGTTTTTGTTTTGTTTTTTTTGGTGTGTGTGTGTTTTTTGCTGCTATTATAGAAGTAATACATGTAGATTTCAAAAAGGAACTTAGATGAAATAGAAATATATGAAGAAAATATCAGTCACCCCTATACTGAGTTGACTAGTGTCCCCCCAAAATTCATGTCCAATAGAGCCTATGTAAGTGATCTGTGAATGATCGAGGATCACTGCAGATTTAATCAAGTGAAGTTGAAGTCATATCACACTAGGGTAGGCCCAAAATCTAATATGACTGGCATCCTTATAAAAATTGGGAAATTTAGACACAGACACCCAGGGAGAACACCATGCAATGAAACAGGCAGATATTGAAGTGCTGTAGCTACAAGCCAAGGGCACCAAGTATTTTTGGCAACACCAGGAACTCAGAAGACAAGGAAATATCCTTCTCTAGAGCCTTCAGAGGGAGCATGACCCTGCTGACACCTCAATTTCAGACTTTTAGCCTCGGGAACTGTGAGACAATGAATTTCTGTTGTCCTAAGCCACCTGTTTTGTGGTACTTTGTTATGGCAACCCTAGGAAACTGACACAACCCCTAAACCAACAGATAAGCCCTGTTAACATTTTAATGTATGTCCTTCGATTCTTTCTAGTGCCAAGTGCATCTTATGGAATGGATGGCCTTCAGCTGCGGTTCTCCTAATTGACTTCAAGCATCCACCGATTTTCCAAATAACTAAGCAGCTGCGAGAGTACTGAGAGAGTACTCCTGACTCCTCCCACCATACCCCAAACTCAAAGCCCAAGACCCTAAAAAGACCTTGCTGTCACCTCCAGGTGACCATACTAGTCATTCGGGGAAAGACTGTCCTAGTTAGTCTGAGGGGCAGATGCAGTCAGCAGGGCCTTTGTGCCAATCACGCCCTCTACCCCTGTGTCCCAGGACAGCAAGAGCCTCAGGCATGGAACCCCCTTTGCCCTAACCCTCCCCCAATTCCAAACTTTGTCTGACTGCAGACTAAATTTCTTTACCCGGACAGACCACTAGCTGGCTCCTCAGCTGAATTTGTCCTATGCCAGCCACGAGCCCAGTCACCCATGTTAAAAACCTTAGCAAAAGTTTTTGACTCCTCCCTCTTTTTTTCCTTTTATTTCAACCATCGTCCCAAAATCTGAGTAAATATCAAGTTCTGAAACCCTTCCCTGTGTGACATGTCATAAACCCATCCTCGTTCAACAGCTACCCTTGCCGGGCTCCAGGTGAAGGTGGCCGTCCGCAGTGCTGGATCGTGCTGACAGTGTGTACCCTTGGCACAGCGGCGTGAACATGGCACTTTACCCCCGCGATCTTCCTCCCAAAAACTATAACCCCGGTCTAACTGTGAGGAACGTGTCAGGCCAGACAGGTCCAAGGTGAGAGACATTCTACAAAATACCCAACCAGGATTTCTCAAAACTGTCAAGGTCATAAATACAAAACAAGGGAAGTCTGAGAAACTGTCATAGCCAAAAGGAGCCCAGGGAAACATGACTAAATGTAATGTGGTGTCCTGGACAGATCTTGGAACAGATAAAAGGACATTAAATTAACACTAATGAAATCAGGATATATTATGGTCCTTAATAAATAATGTGTCAATATTGGCTAATTAATTGTGACAAATGTGTCATTTGAGTACCAGATGTTACTACTTGGGGAAACTGGGTGTGGTGGTATATGAGAACTCTGTGTATCTTTGATATTTTTCTATAAATCTAAACCATGCTAAAAGTTAAGTGTTGTTTTTTTTAATTTTTGTGTGCATAAGGAAGGAGCTGTAAATAAGGGTGATGATGGGGGTAATCAGGAGTGTCCTTAAGGTGCTACATCCCCTCCTAGCCTGAAAAATCAAAACAACATTAACTCCACCCACTCCTACCTCCCAGCTACCAAAAGGGGTATTTACAATTCAAAGGCTCTTCCAACAAGAGAGGAAGACATGTTCTTTCTTTTCTTATGCTTGAAATAAAAACAAACCAACACCACGTAGGGTACTCACTATATTAAAATTTTAATATATTGTCCTGTCACAATAATGTGGCCCTAAATTTTTATTACCACTTTACCCTACATAAATCCCATGTTTTAGTCAAATTGTTCTAAAGCTGTGGTCCTCGAACTCTGCTGTGCATCCAAACAACCTGGCAGAGCTGTTAAAAACAGATTTCTGAGTTCCACCCACAGAGTTTCTGATTCATTAGGCCTGGAGTGGGGCCTGAGAATTTGTATTTCTAACCAGTTCCCAGGAGGTGGTGATGCTGCTCGTCTGGAGACTACAGCTTGAGAACAACTGGTCTACAGTTACCTTCTTTATCTACACACTTTTTCCCTCCTTCTTTCTGTTTCTTTGCAAATATAGAGTCCCGTTTGAAATGCAGTCAACATAGTGTGTATCCTTTCACCAGCGTCACCAACATCTCCCCATTTCTCCCACCTGCCAGCCCCTGGTAACCACCATTCTACTCCTTGTTTTTATGAGTGATATATTTAGATTCCATGTGTAAATAAAATCATGCAGTCTTTTCTTTCTTTCTCTGGCTTATTTTACTTCTGATATACTCCGGTTTCACCCACGTTGTCACAGATGGCAGGGTTTCCTTCCTTTCTACGCCTGGATGACCCACATCTTCTTCATCCTTTCGCTCACTGCCGGGTAAGTAGGAAGATTCCCTGTGTGGGCTGCTGTAAGTCATGCTGCGATGACGTGGGCGCCCAGATACCTCTGCAACAGTGATTTCATTTCCTTCCAATATATACCCACAAGTGGGATTGCTGAATCATGACAGTTCCATTTTTAATTGTTTTGAGAAGCCTCCATACAGTTTTCCACAATGGCTATACCAACTTACATTCTCACCAACAGTATCTAAGGGTTCCCTAGGGTCCCTTTCTTTCGCTTCCTCACCAACAGAGCATTTGGCTTTTTTATAATAGTCATCCTAACAGGTATAAGGTGATTCCTCTGATTTGCATTTACATGATGATTAGTGATGTTGAGCGTCTTTTAATGTACCTGTTGACCATTGGTGTATCTTCTTTAGAAAAATGTTTATTCGGGCTCTTTGACCATTTTTGTTTTTTTAGTAACATTTTTGAGGAGTTTTTGTGTTGTTGGATCTATGAGTTCCTTATATATTTTGGATGTTAACTCATCAGATATATGATTTGTAAATGTTCTACCATTTTGTAAGTTGCCTTTTCATTCTGTTGATTGTTTTCGTTGCTTTTAAAAAACTTGGTGTCCTGCAACTTTACTGAATTTGTTTATTACTTTTAATAGGTTCTGGGTGAAGTCTTAAGGGTTTTCTACCTACCAAATCATGGCATCTGCAGAGACAGTTTCACTTCTTCCTTTCTGATTTGGATGCTTTTTATTTCTTCTTCTTGCCTAACTGCCCTGACTGGGACTTCCAGTGCTGTGTTAAATAGAAGCGGCAAGAGTGGGCATCTTTGTCTTGTTCCTGATTTTAGAGGAAAAGCTTTCAGCTTTTCACTTTTGAGTGTGATGTTAGCTGTTGGCTTGTCATATATGACCTTTATTATATTTAGGTACATTCCTTGTGAGAGTTTTTATCATGAAAGGATGTTGAATTGTCAAGAGATTTTTCTGCACTTACTGAGATAATCATATGATTTTATCTTTTATTCTGTTAACATGGTCTATCAATTTATTGATTTGCATATTTTAACCATCCTTCCATCCCAGGGATAAGTCCCACTTGATCATGGCGTATGATCCTTTCAATATGCTGTTGACTTGTTTTGCTAGTATTTTGTTGAGGATTTTTACATTATGTTCATCAGGGATATTGGTCTGTAGCTTTCTTGTTTTGTAGTGTCTCTGCCTGGCTTTGGAATCAGTGTAATGTTGGCCTTGTGAAATGCTTGAAAATGTTTCCTCCTTTCAAATTTTTTGGAAGAGTTTGAGGATTCATACTAATTTTTATTTAAATGTTTCTTAGAATATGCCAGCAAAGTCATGTGGTCTTGTGTTTTCCTTTGTTGAAAAAATTTTGGTTATTGATTCAATCTCCTTACTCATTAGAAGTCTGTTCACATTTTCTATTTCTTTGTGATTAAGTCCTGCTCGTTGCTTATTTCTAGGAATTTATCCATTTCTTCTAGGTTACCCAGTTCGTTGGTGCATAATTATTCATAGTAGTCTCCTGTGATCCTTTGTAGTTCTATGGCATCAGTTGTAATGTCTCCTACTTTTTCTGATTTTATTTATTTGACTCTTCCTTCTTTACTTTGTTTATTCTAACTAAAGGTTTGTCAATTTTGTTCATCTTCTTTAAAAAACCAACTCTTAGTTTTTTAAATTTTTTTCATTGTTTTTATACTGTCTATTTCATTTATTTCTACTCTAATCTTTGTTATGTCTTTCCTTTTAATAAATTTAAGCTTAGTTTTTTGTTTTTCAAGTCCCTTGATGTGTAAAGTAAGGTTGTTTATTTAAGATCTTTCTTTATTCTTTTCTAAATTTGGATTGAATTTATTGGGATGACATTGATTAATAAAATTATATAAGTTTCGAACATACAATTCTATAATACATCAGCTGTATATTGTATTGTGTGTTCACCACCCAAAGTCAAGTCTCCGTCCGTCACCATTTATCCCCCCTCTACCCTATTCTACCTGCCCCACCATGCTGTCCCTCTGCTAATCACCATACTGTTATCTGTGTATAAGGGGGGGGGGTTTGTTGCTGTTTTTTGCTTAATGACTACCTTTTTCATCCAGCTGCCCAACCTCCCATTGGACAGCAGTCAGTCTGTTCTCTATGAGTCTCTTTCTATTTTCTTTGTATATTTTATTCATTAGATTCCACATATAACTGAACTCAATGGCACTTGTCTTTCTCTGACTGGCTTATTTCACTTAGCATAATACTCTCTAGGTCCATACATGCTGTCGCAAAGGTAAATTTCCTTCTTTTTTATGGCTGAGTAGTATATTCCATTGTGTAAATGTACCACCGCTTTTTTATCCACTCATCTACTGATGGACAGTTGGGCTGTTTCCAAATCTTGGATATTGTAAATAATGCTGCATTGAACATAGGAGTACATATATTCTTTTGGAGTTTGGGTTTCTTCAGATATATTCCCATTTTTAATTTTTTGAGGTCACTCCATACTGCTTTCCACAGCAGCTACACCAGTCTGCATTCCCACCAACAGTGCCCAAGGGTTCCCTTTTCTCCACACCCTCACCAACACCTGCTGTTTGTTGATTTATTGATGGCAGCCATTCTGACAGGGGCGAGGTGATATCTCATTGTTTTAATTTGCATCTTTCTGATGATTAGTGATATTGAGCATCTTTTCATATGTCTATGGGCCATCTGTATGCCCTTTTGAGGAAGTGACTATTCAGGTCCTTTGCCCATTTTTAAGTGGATTATTTGGGTTTTTTGGTGTTGAGTTTTATAAGTTCTTTATAAAATTGGGATATTAAACCCTTATCAGATGTATCATTGGTGAATATGTTCTCTCATTCGATGGGTTATTTTTTCATTTTGTTAATGATTTCATTTGCTATGCAAAAACTTTTTAGTTTCACATAGTCCCATTTGTTTATTTTTTCTTTTGTTTCCCTTGCCTGAAGAGATATATCAGAAAAAAAATGTTGCTATAAAAAATGTTTACGATTTTACTGCCTATGTTTTTTCCTAAGATTTTTATGGTTTTGAGTCTTATATTTTTAATTCTTTAATCCATTTTGAGTTTATTCTTGTATATGGTGTAATAAGGTGGTTTCTTTTTTTTTTGTACATCCTTCAATTTTCCCCCAAAACATTTATTGAATAGACTGTCTTTACCCCATTGTATATTCTTGTCTCCTTTGTCACATAGTAATTGACCATTAAGGCATGAGTTTATTTCTGGGCCTATTCTATCCCATTAATCTATATGTCTGCTTTTATGCCAGTACCATGTTGTTTAGATTACTATGGCCTTGTAATATAGTTTGATGTCAGGTAGCATGAGTCCTCCAACTTTATTCTTCTTTCTCAAGATTGTTGTGGCTATTTGGGGTTTTTTGTGGTTCCATATACATTTTTGGAATATTTCTTCTAGTTCTGTGAAATATACTATTGGCATATTAATAGAATTACGATGAACCTATAGATTGCTTTTGGTAGTACGATGTTAGTTTTTCCTATCCCTGAACCTGATATATGCTTTCCAGTATCTTATAACTTTCTAAGTACAGGTCTTTTACATCCTTGGTTAAATTTATTCCCAGATATTTTATATTTTTGATGCAATAAAAAATGGGATTGTTTTCTCAGTTTCCCTTTCTGATAGTTCATTATTGGTGTATGAAAATGCAACTGACTTCTGGATTTTTTTTAAATATGTCTTTATTGACTTCAGAGAGAGGAAGGGAGAGGGAGAGAGAGACAGAAACATCAATGATGAGAGTCACTGATCGGCTGCCTCCTGTGTGCTCCCTGCTAGGGATTGGCCCGCAACCCAGGCATGTGCCCTGACCTGGATCATAGGTCAATGCTCAACCACTGAGCCATGCTGGCTGGGCATGACCTCTGGATATTTATTTTGTACGCTGCTACTTTACTAAATTCACTTATCAGTTCTAGTACTTTTTTGGTGGAATCTTTAGGGTTCTCTATATACAATATCATGTCATCTGCAAATAATGACAGTTTTACTTCTTCCTTTCCGGTTTGGATGTCTTTTATTTCTTCTTGTCTGATCGCTGTGGCTAAGACTTCCAGTACTATGTTGAGTACGAGTGGTGAAAGCAGACATCCCTGCCTTGTTCCCAATCTTAAGTGAAATGCTTATAGTTTTTGCCCATTGAATATGATGTTGACAGTGGGTTTGTCATTTATCACCTTTATTGTATTGAAGTATGTTCTCTGTATTCCTACTTTGCTGAGAATTTTTATGATAAATGGGTGCTGGATTTTATCAAATGCTTTTTCTGCATCTATTGATATAATCATGTGGTTTTTACCCTTCATTTTGTTTATGTGGTGTATCATGTTTATCATGTTTATTGATTTGTGGATATTATACCAATTTCGCATCCTAGGAATAAATACCACTCGATCATACATTTTTTAAATGTATTGCTCAATCTAGTTTGTTAATATTTTGTTGAACATTTTAGCATCTATGTTCATCAGGGTTATTGTCCTGTAATTTTCTTTCTTTGTAGTGTCTTTATCTGGTTTTGGAATTAGGATAATGCTGACCTCTTAAAACAAGCTCGGGAGTCTTCCTTTCTATTTAATTTCTTTTTTTTTAGTAGTTTGAGAAGGATAGGTGTTACTTCTTCTTTGAATGTTTGGTAAATTTTGCCTGTGAAGCTATCTGGTCCAGGACTTTTGTTTGTCAGGAGTTTTTTTTAATTACTGCTTCAATTTCATTAGTTGTATTTGGTCTATTCAGATTTTTTTAATTCTTCCTGGTTCAGTTTTGGACGATTGTATGTTTCTAGGAATTAGTCTGTTTCATTCAGATTGTCCAATTTGTTGGCATATAGTTGTTTGTAATATTTTCTTGCAATCTCTTGTATTTCTGTGGTGTCAGTTGTTACTTCTCCTCTTTAATTTCAGATTTTTTTGTGTGTGTAGGGGTGATCCACTCTCTTTGTTTCTTGATGAGCCTAGTTAAAGGTTTTTCAATCTTGTTTATCTTTTCAAAGAACTGGCTCTTGATTTCATTGATCTTTTGTATTGTATTGTTTTTTTAGATTCTATTTCACTTATTTCAGCTCTGATCTTTATTATTTCCTTCTTTCTACTCCCTTTGGGCTTTGTTTATTCTTTTTATAGTACATTTAAGTGTAAAGTTAGATCATTTATTTGAGATTTTTCTTGTTTCTTGAGACAGGCCTGTAATGCTATGGATTTCCCTCTTAGGACTGCTTTCACTGTGTCCCATAGATTTTGGGTTGTTGTGTTCTCATTTTCACTTGTTTCAAGGTATCTTTTAATTTTAACTTCTTCCTTGAGATCATTGTTAGTAACATGTTATTTAGCCTTCGTGTGTTGGTGTGTTTTTTGTTTTTTTTCTTGTGATTTCTAGTTTCATACTATTGTGGTCAGAGAAGATACTTGATATGATTTCAGTCTTCTTAAATTTATTGAGACTTGTTTTGTGTCCTAACCTGTGGTGTCCTAGAAAATGTTCCATGTACAATTGAAAAGAATACATATTCTGCTGCTTCAGGGTAATATGCTCTGAAGATATCATTAAATCCATCTAATCTAGTGTGTCATTTAAGGCCACCATTTCTGCATTGATTTTCTGTCTGGAAGTACTATCCATTGATGTAAATGGAGTGTTAAAATCCCCTACTATGATTGTGTTACTGTCAATCTCTCCCTTTATGTCCATCAAGATTTGCTTTATATATTTAGGTGCTCCTATATTAAGTGTATAAGTGTTTACAAGGGTTATATCCTCTTGTTGGATTGATCCCTTTATCATTATGTAGTATCTTTCTTTGTCTCTTATTATAATCTTTGTTTTAAAGTCTATTTTGTCTGATATAAGTTTGCTACCCCAGCTTTTTTCTTTTTTCCATTTCCATTTGCATGAAATATATTTTCCTATCCCCCTACTTTAATCTGTATGTATCTTTCATTCTGAGGTTGGTCTATTGTAGACAGCATATACATGGGTCTTGTTTTCTTACCCATTCAGCTACCCTATGTCTTTTGATTACAGCATTTAAGCCATTTACATTTAAAGTGATTATTGATGGGTATGAATTTATTGCCATTTATTCTTTATAACTATGTTCTCTCTCCTTTCTTCTTCTTCTTCTTGAAGACCCTTTAACATTTCTTGTAATACTGGTTTGGAGGTGTCTAATTCCTTTGGCTGTTTTTTGTTTGGGAAGCTCTTTATTTCACCTTCAATTTTAAATAACAACCTTGCTGGGTTGTAGGTCCTTGATTTCCATCATTTTGAATATTTCATGCCACTCTTTTCTGGCCTGAAATGTTTCTGTTGAGAAATTAGCTGACAGTTTTATGGGAGCTCCCTTGTAGGTAACTGTCTTTCTCTTGTTGCTTTTAAGATTCTCTCTTTGTCTTTAACCTTTGCTATTTTTTTAAATTTATTGATTTTAGAAAAGGAGAGAGAGAGAAATATCAATTAGTTGTTCCACCTATTTATGTATTCATTGGTTGATTCTTGTATGTACCCTGACCAGGGATTGAACCGACAACATTGATGTATCAGGATGATGCTCTAACCAACTGAGCTACCAAGCCCGAGCTTAAACTTTCTACTTTAATTATGAAGTGTCTTGGTGTGGGTTTCTTTGTGTTTATCTTGTTTGCGATTCTCTGTGCTACCTGGACTTATGTGTCTTTTTCCTTCACCAAATTAGGGAAGTTTTCAGTCATTATTTCTTCAAATAAATTCTTGATCCCTTCCTCTCTCTCATCTTCTGTTACCTCTAAGATGTAGATATTGTTACACTTCATATTGTCCCAAATGTCCCTTAAACTATCCTCATTTTTTAAATCCTTTTTTCTTTATGCTCCTCTGATTGGGTGTTTTCTGCTACCTTGTCTTCCAAGTTGGTGATTTGATCCTCTGCTTCATCTAACTTACTGTTAATTCCTTCTAGTGTATTCTTCATTTCAGATATTGTATTCTTCATTTCTGGCTCTGGTTGGTTGTTTTCTGCTATCTGTTGTCCAATTCATTGATTTGATCCTCTGCTTCATACAACCTACTGTTTATTTTTCCTTCTTCATTTCAGATACTTTATTCTTCTTTTCTGATTGATACTTTTCTGTGGTTTTTATGTCCTTTTTCATGCTGTTGTAGTTCTCACTAAGTTTCTTGAGCATCCTTATAACCATTTTTTTTTTAATCTCTATATCTGATAAATTGCTTGCCTCCATTTTATTTAGCTCTCATTTTTGGAGATTTCTCCTGTTCTTTCATTTTGGGCATGTTTCTTTGTCTCCTCATTTCAACTGCCTCTTTGTATTTGTTTCTATGTATTAGGTAGATCTGCTATGTTTCCCAGTATTGGTAAGGTAGCCTTATGTATTAGGTGCCCTGCGGGACCCAGTGGCACAGTCTCCTTGATCACCTGAGCTGGGTGCTCCAGGAATGTCTCTGGTGTGAGTTATGTAAGCCCTTCTGTTGTAATTGAATCTTTGTTGCTATTGTTCCATTCATGTGTGGGGTAGACCCTCAGGCTGGCTGATGGTCAGGATTGACACTGACCATAGTGTATGAGCTCCTGTGCAGGTGCTGATCTCATGGAACAGAATTCACCTCAGCAAGGTCTGATATCTTCTGAAATCTCCCTTTGGATATGCTGCTTGTGAAGCTAATTGGATCCTGCTCTGATGTTGTCTAGACTGGCCACTGGGTGTTTTGGTTCTGGGGCCTCTTGGGACAGGTTAATGTCAGACGCTTCCTATAACTGGGCCTGGGCAACCTGTTTGCAGCTACAAAGGGATTGACAGTTTGTGGCTGTCAGGGTGACATCAGCAGAGTTTATCAGGCCCAAACAGACCAAGATGTGGCTGTGTGAAAGGAGAGCTCTGCACCAGTCAGTCATGTAATGGAAAATGGCCTCTGTTCTAGAGCCACACAACTCAGTCTGTCCCAGATTCTGCCAGGATCTTGAGTTCAGCAGGGCAGAGCTGCAGGGAGTAGGGAGGGGGGCCACAGGAAGCTTGGAGGGTGGGGCTAGCAGATCCTCTGTGAGGGGGAGACACAGGTGAGGTTCATGGGAAAGTGGGGGCAGTGGCTCACACCCCAAAGCCACACAGCTCAATCACTGACACCTGCTGAGTCTGATCAGACCTCCACATCCCAGCCCAGGCACCTGACTCCTCGGTAGGGTGGGAGCTCCACAAGATGGGACAACCAGGAGCCCAGAGGATGGGGCTATTGCATTCCCCCAAGCTGATACCATAAAGAGGGGAAAGCTCCACCCAAGAAAGATGGTGTCTGCCCTGTGGGAGAGTGCTCGACACAGTGATCCTGGCAGTTGTCACTTCAGCTCTCTCCTTAGAGCCACAAACCCCAGTCTCTACTCACAAAACTCTAGTTCACTTCACCCTCCCTCCCCTGGAGCCCAAGGTAAGTGTTTGTGAATGAGATTTTGTTTTCTGGCCCTTTAAGAGGGCATCTGGAGCAAGGCCAGCCTTTTTTGCACCTCTGCCCTTCGTACCTGTCTCCATGTGGCTTCTTCTGTAAATCCTTGGTTATTATACTTCTGTTTAGCTTGTCTTCAGTTGGTTATTCAGGTTGATTGCTCTATACTTTAGTTTGGTCCTGGGAAGAGATGAACGTAACTTCCTACTCCACTGCCATTCTTTATTCTTAATGTAGATGTTTTGCAATATAAATTACCTCTTAAAACTGTTTTTGCTGCATCTCACAAGTTTTGGTGTGTTGTGCTTCCATTTTCCTTTGTTTCAAGATATCTTCTGATTTGCCACTTGACTTCTTCATTGACTGATTGGCTGTTGAGGAATTTGTTGTTTAATTTCCATTTATTTGTGAATTTTTCAGGGTTTTTTTTTCTTTTTTTTCTGTTACTGATTTCTAGTTTCCTACCATTGTGGTTAGAAAAGATCCTTGATCCCTCACAGATCTTTCCTGAAGAGCACTTACTACTGGCTCCTGAATTCCTACCTCAGGCTCTGCTTCCGGAGACATGCCCTAAGACAAATGATCATAAAATCAGTACTATCAGAGCCTATGTGTATTTGATTCAATACCCAGACTCTGAATGAGCTTCTGACAGACATTTAAGAGAAGAATCAAGCTAACACTAAGAAGCAGAGCAAAAAATAGAAAACAAATCTTGGTCATTTAGTTTAAACTGCAGCTACAGTGTAATCTTAAGCCAGATCTATGACTATTTCATTATGTGAGACAATAAATTTCCTTTTTATAATATAAGTCCATTTAAACTGGAATTTCTGTTACTTGCAAGGAAAATTTTCTTAACTGATACATGGGGGTCATCAGAGAAGTTAACTTTGAAGTGACATGTAGACTGAGATTTAACACATGAGAGAGAGCCAGCCATGCAAAGAGGCAGGAAAAGGAAACAAAATAGAATAACCAGTGCATAGGCAATGCAGTGGGAAATATTTTAACAAATGTAGGGACAGAGAGGAGACCAGTGTGAGCAAGGTAAAAAGAGGTAGGAGGCAAGAATGGAAGGTCAGCAGAGACATCACAGGTGTGGCTTATCCAAGAAAGGTGAGTAGAATTCTATTCAGCAAACCCTTACTCCAAGAGGCCTAGTCTTAGCATCAGAGTATTCGTGAATAATTATACATTTAGATAGTTTAGGTGAAAATTTTATGTTTAAGTTGTATATGTATTATTTTTTGTGATTTTTCCATTTAAATTTTTTCAGTTAAGCAACTACCAATTGCAGATTACATCAGATCAGAATGTTTTTACTCTATCATATCATATGGATATACTATAATCTATTTAACTTTATTGATTGTTGCCAGCGTTTCATATAATAGTATTTCAGTGAACTTGTGCAAAAACCTTAGCACAGTTATTTGAGTAAACCTATAATTTTATACGTGTAAAACAATTTCTGAATCATAGAGAATCCATATTTCCATTTTAAATAAGTGTTAACAAGTTGTTCCTGAAAGTATATACCAATTTATATTTCATTTACAGCAAATATTACTGGGAATTTTATCAATTTAAAAATATAGTTTCCAATCAAATATGTAAAAAATGCTTTAATTTGCATCTCTTTAATTATGGAAGTATATTTTTATTTGCTATTAGTAATTCTTCTATTATGACTTTCCAATTCATGCCTCTTTTTATCTTTTGATTAAGTTCTTTATCTTTCTATTGACTTGTAAGAGTCCTTTTAAATATTATGAACAGTAGCCCTTTATTTGTCATATGTGATCCAAGTACTTTTTCTATTGTCATTGGTCTTTGACTTTGCTTAGGGTGTTTTAGACTTACGTAGTCAAAACAACCCCTTTTAAAAGGCCTTTAGGTTTTATTCATGCTTGGAAAAGACTGTACTTAAAATTGGGAAATCTCTTACCTTTGTTTTCCTCATATGTTTAAGGCTTGATTTTTTACAATTAAATCTAAAAAATGAAAAGAAAATAAATTTTTATAAATAAAATAAATCCATTTAGAATTAATTTGGTGTGAGGTGTGAGGTAAGGATTCGATTTAATTTATTTTCCAGAAGACTTGCCTGTTGTCCCACTATAATTTATTGAGTAATCTGTATTTTCCCTATCAATTTGAAATGAGGGTATTATCAAATATTAATTATTTTTATATGTTTAGGTCTATTTGTATGCTCAGTGTTCATAATCTCCTTAATAAATCTATTCCTACATTAGTACCAAATTGTTTTAATGACTGCAACAAAATGCTTGCCTTATACCTGTCTTTCCTTAGCTATTCTCATTGCCAAGATTTAATATTTATTTGTTTTATCCCCCTAGTGAACGTAAATTCCTTTAGAGCAAGAACTGTTGCTTAAGCATTTTTATAGTCTAGACAGCTTGGCTGAGTATTTACTTTTTTCAGTAACTTTCCACCCCTGCTCCCCCACCTCATAGTGCCTTGCACAAAGTAATCACTCAGCAAACATTTATTAAATTTTAAGTGTTAAAAAAGGAAGAGCAAGATGTTCCAAGATGGAGAGATAGAAATTCAAAGAAGGAATTCATGAGATGCTGAAGCAGGCAGCCCTAATGGTCAGAGTGGAAGACAATTGCGATGATAAGCAGCTCTAACCAGGATGTCAGTCTGTGCCCAACAGCACCAGCATTGTTGGTGTCACTGAATCAGCTCTGGTGCCTGACTAAGTGCTCTGGTCAGCAGATCTTGATGACTAAAGGAATGACTGTCTTCATCATCCAACTCTGTAATGGCAGCATGGAGAACTGACTACCCATTGCCTCCTGCATTTTCTGAAGAATGTCACTGTAAAGTACTGTGACTTGGCGTACACATACCTGATCATCCTGAGTGTTCGCTCTCTCCCTTTCCAAGTAACCACAAGCATGCTGATGAAGTACCTGTGTTAGGAAGCTGTATAGTTATTCCAGTGATTCTGCCATAGACCAAAAAGTTTCATTGGAATTGCCCTCTGAGCCTATGGATAATCCACATGTAAGAGGATTTGGAGTGAAGCTGCCAGCTGGGAATTAAACTCCCAAAACTAACACAGAATCATCATTTCCTCAGTTTTCATCTGTGTTAAATTGTTAACATTTCAGATTTTCAGTCGTGTGGAGAGTCTGGTTGGGAAGGTCAGGGTGGGTTTGAATATGTATGTCTAAAGCGCCCTCAGTAATCATCAGTTTGGGAAATATGAGCATAATAGATTGGATTAATCTAGGTAGAAATGGGTTATCTATGAGACTTGTGAAACACAGAAATCCAATCAAGTTAATTAGGATATATCCTTAAAAATAGAATGTAACTAAAGAAAACCAGGCCTAATTATTTACACTGTGATCTATTTTAAAAAATAAATTAAAAGCCTGTACTGATAGAAGAGTGTATTTCAGACTGAAGTCTAAAAAAATAAAAAAATAAAATGAGAGAGAATAAAAAAATGTGTATTATTATTATTTTTTTTTTAAAAAAAGAATGAATCCACAGACCAGCCAAGGCAAATTTCCAGCTCCCCTTTGATAAGAGAATTTTAGAAAAGTTCTGGCTACAACAGTTGCTAGAAGTAAGTATACAGCTGACCAGGACGACACCTTTAAAATATTTTAAAATATAAAACTCACCTAAATGCAGGCATTTCAACATGGATTACTTTTGAAAAGACTTATTAGATTTAAGTCACCGTACGTGGCACTGATTATAACTAAGTTGGTGATTTTGGGCAAGCTACTTACTCCTGTGGGCTTCCATTTCTTGCCTCTAAAATGAGGTTAGATTGTTTCTGAAACCAGGTAATTTATAAGCTCCTATGGGCCTCACATTCTTTGGTTCTATGACATAACCATCTCTCGCCTGATGCACACAGGGTTCCTTGCTGCTGACATTGGCCGGGAACCTCACAGCCTCACCCCTTCTAGCCCTTCTCTAAGATAAGCCTGTGACTCAACCCAAGGATTTAGGCAGAGGAGGCAAACTACCGCAGAACACTCGGCTTCTTTGCAGCTCATCGCCTACTCTGTTCCAGTGATATGCCTTGGTTTCAAATGATTCCTTCTTGTTCAATGGTGAATTAAGAATATATGCATATATCTACTTATTTTTGCAAAAAGAAACACAGCAAATGTAAACAAGAAACAAATGAGTTTGGTTATCCACAGGGCGTGGGTAAAAATAGTATATAAAGGATACAGAAGAAGTGAGAGTTCTTGGAATGTACTTTTTAGGTTATAGTTTTGGCTTTTGGAAGTATGTTATTGTTTTATTTACTCAAAAATATAAAGTTAAACCAACAAAAATGGAGATGGATAAAAATAAAAAATGGAATACAAACAGAAACAAAAGAGCCTTGCTATATTTCAAATAAATAAGTACACTGAAGAAAAATAAATTAACCCCAAACAACTTTTTTGTTGCTGTTAATCCTCACCTGGGGATATTTTTCCACTGATTTTAGATAGAATGGGAGGGAGGGAGGGAGGGAGGGAGGGAGGGAGGGAGGGAGGGAGGGAGGGAGGGAGGGAGGGAGGGAGGGAGGGAAACAGAGAGAGAAAGAGAAACATCAAACATTGATGTGAGGGAGACACATCGATTGGTTGCCTCCTGCGCACGCCCTGACCGGGACCGGAGATCGAACCTGCAACCTTTCAGTGCATGAGGTGATGCTCTAACCACTGAGAACACTGGCCAGGGCCCAAATAACTTTCGAACATAATATTTTGCTATATAAGTTTGCTCTAATGACAAAAAGAACAAATATCGAAATCTACTTTAGTATATTCATTTTTCTCAGTAGTATAGGTGAATAATTCTGAAATTATTTTCTGTATGTTGGAAGGATTAAACAAGTAAATAAGCCTGGCCGGGCATGGCTCAGAGCTTAAGCATCGACCTAGGATCCAGGCGATCGGTTCGATTCCCGGTCAGGGCACATGCCCGAGTTGCGGGCTCGATCCCCAGTCAGGGGCGTGCAGGAGGCAGCCAATCTGTGACTCTCTCATCATTGATGTTTCTATCTCTCTCTCCCTCTCCTTTCCTCTCTCTGAAATCAATAAAAGATATATTTTTTAAAAAAAACAACAAATAAATAAATATTTTGAGGATGGTAGGTACCAGGTTTCTCACTTTTAGAGAAAAGATATGAATGTGCAAAGTGTAGGCTAGGAGGAATCCTGTGTTGTTGAATTGAAATAGGATATAGTGTGAATGTATAGTTTTTAATATATATAGAGAGAGAAATAAGTATGTATATTTGTGTGTATATGAATGTGTATGTAGTATGAATTTATAGCTTTTAATGTATATAAGATTTACAAATAGATGTGTGCGTGTGTGTGTATGTTTTGTAGCTCTCTGCTGAAAGGGCCTAGAAGCTTTGAGACTCCAGTAGCATCCAAATCTTGATTTCTAAACACCTTTCCCCACTAAAAGGAACCGGGAGTCCTGGAGAAACTACGGATTCCAGGGCTCAGGTAGAGAGAGTCCAAGATGAGTCTGGACTGTCTTGTGTCAGAAAGTAAACAAGCGCTCAAAATGAGGAGGACGTATCTAAAGAATGAAAGGACTGGTTTAAAGGTGCTTCTACTGGTCAAATCCTAGATAATTTGAGCATCAAAATCACTAATTGCAATAATGCATAATAACCCATTGAACAAAAATAAGGCCCCATTAGTCCATATGATAATTAATGATGCCAGCAAGTTCTCCTTTACGACAGAATGCCAACTAATAAATGTAGAAAAAAATGGAGTTAGAAAATCAACATTTTGCAACTGTCATAATAATTAATGGTTCAGGTAAGAATCATTAATGAATGACAAAACTAGTGGCATAAAGTTTGATGAGAAACCGTTTATTTACATAGTCTCAAAATAACTCACCACAAATTATTCATTAATTACCAAGGAAAAAGTAGCAACTTTGCAGTGGAGAAATCTGGCAGGCATCACCTTAAGCAAATGATCAAAGCTAATGTCATCAATAATGGGTCAAACTGACTTCTAATGTCTCCTCATAGAACGCACTGAGAAGGACACAGTATCACTTATGTAGGATTCCTGCCCAAAAGATATAACCTGAATCTAATCATGAGGGGACATCAGACAAACCTAAACTGAGGGCTATTCTGGAAAATATATGGCTTGTACTCTGCAACAATAAATAAATAAATAAATAAATAAATAAATAAATAAATAAAGTCAATGACATGAAAGGCAGAGTAAACTGAGGAATCATTCCAGATTATGCAAACTAAAAGGCCATGAGTAAATGTAATATTAATCCTGCATGGGATTTTGGAGCAGAAAAGAAAAATTGCTAAACATTTGTTAAAATTTAAATAAGGGTTGTAGATTAGATAAAAGCATTGTGTCAATTTCAAAATTTCCTGACTTGATAATTGAACTGTGGTTTTGTAATTGGATATTCTTATCCTAAGGAAATATACACTGAAGTATTTAGGAGTAAAGGGGTATGATCTGTGTAACACACTCTCAAATAGTTCAAGACCATGATAAAGCAAATAAGATAAAAATTAACAACTGGTGAATCTAGGTGACGAGTATATGGAGGGATTGTGCACTATTCTTACAACCATTCTATAAATTTTAAAGTATTTCAAAATAAAAAGGTTTTAAAAAATAAATAAAGGAAAGAAGGAAGGGAGGGAGGGAAGGAAGGGAGGGAGGGAAGGAAGGGAGGGAGAGAGGAAGGAAGGAAGGGAGGGAGGGAGGGAGGGAGGGAGGGAGGGAGGGAGGGAGGGAGGGGGGAGGGAGGGAGGGAGGGAGGGAGGAAGGGAGGGGGGAGGTAGGAAGGAAGGAAATGAATCACCCAGGCATCCCCCTAGCAAACAGTCAAAACTGCCATGTATCGTTTCTGGCTTTGGGTGGAGCTTGATAATTACCAATAGGGTCACGGGAAAGCCCTGAAATCCAAAGGCAACCTCAAGCAAGAGCCTACCATAAAGAATTCTAGTCTCCTACCCTGAAACCCTCAGGCCTGTCTATGAGGTCACCAGTTGGCCCACTACTGTGTGATCCATCACAGAAGGGAAGAGTGTCATATGTTCAACTCATAGCAATTTGTTACAAAAAGATAGCAGGAAAAATAATTTTTGAAGAAGACAATTCCAAGAGTCTTCTGTACACTTGGCCAAGCTTGTTTTCTAGCTAATCTCAGGGGGTTTACATGAAGTTCCCACACAGAGTACAGACTGTGGGTTATAGAGTCACAACTAGGCTTGTATCTCTGCTCTGCAACTTAATACCTACTTAATTTTCTGAGTCTCAGCTTCTTCATCTGTCAAATGGACACAATTGTACCTACATAACGGTGAAATAAGATAACACTTATACATACAACAGCATGTAAATAACACTTAAATTATGCTGTTATATTCAATATCTCGTTTTTATTCTTTTCCTTTCCCACAAATGAGAAGAACATGCCTGATAGCATAAATATCTTTAGGACTGTGCCCAATATTCAAACATTCAAAGTAAATGAAAAAAATTCCACAGTAATCAGTGGTAAATGAATTAATTAACTCCAATCAGGAGGTAAACTAGCCAGAGCTGCAGGCACAAATCAGAAGAAATAATTGGATAATGGTCTAATTTGAAACCAGAAGGTCAGCAGTGAAAATAGTCCTGTCTGTAGGGCATGAACAGGGAGTCCCTTATGATCACTTTGACTATTAAAAAGATGCTCAGCATCTCCTTCAGTGCCCACGCGCACCTTGGCATCAGACTTTACAACTGTATCCCAGCCGAACCTTTTGGCCAAAAACAACCTCAATTTATTGAGATGGTAGAAACTATCTTTCAACTCTGGAATGTTTAGAATTAAATACAGAGATAATGGAAAAAAACAAACCATGCTACTAATAATTTGTTCATATGTTTAGTAATGATCTGTGTATATTTTATATTTTAAGTATTTGGAATGTTAAGAGCTTTTAAGGAATTTGATAGATTTGGTCTTTTATTCTAATTTAAAATATATAGCTAAGTAATTTATTTTAAACATATTTTCAGTTGAAAGATAAAGAGAATTATACAGTTTATAAACAAAATTGGAATGGATATGATTAACTTGAGACAGACCACATTTGTTAATTTAATTTGACTTATTAGAATGGAAATGCTTTGATAGGTAGAAGTGTCTTAAAAATTAGATATATTCAATTTATAAATGCCATCTAAAATATTCAAGGGAATTTTATAAATTAAGACACAAATAAGACAGATTGTTTCAGGGAGTTTGGTCTGTTCAGCTAATCAATCAAACTATAATCAAATAATTCCCTGAGCTTATTATATTTATTTATAAAACAAAAATGGTAATTTGAACTTGAAAGCTTATGGAAAACTAGATTTATTTTTACATTTTAACTTTTCCAAATTGAATATTAATTTTAAAATCTCAAGGTTTAAATAGTATTTTGTAGCCACAAAAACTTAATGCACAGAGACTATTGACAATACCACTTTTTAGGTTGATGACCACTTAGATTTCCATTGTATTTTTGTTTTATAGGAGTACTAGATAGAGAAAATGGAATTTAATCAATTTTGAATTAAATGGAGTTTTTTTAAGCTATTTTAATCCTCAGGAGATGGGGAAAACAGAAGAAGAAAAATTCATGAGAGGATGAGGATGGTGATGATGAGGGTGATGATGATGGTTATGGTGGTGATGATGATGGTGATGATGGTGATGATGATGGTGATGATGATGGTGATGATGGTGGTGATGATTGCATGATGATGATGATGATGGTGGTGGTGATGGTGATGATGATGGTGATGGTGATGATGGTGATGATGGTGATGATGATGATAATGGTGATGATGATGATGATGGTGATGATGATGATGATAGCTAAAACTTATTTTGTTCTTAGTATGCACCCATCACAGCTCTAAGTAATTTACATATTCTACTCATTTAAACCTCCTAAAAATTCATGAAATTTTAGAAATAGAAGAACATCATAAAAGAAAAAAAGCAAGTGTGTTGTAACCACAACTGGGAAAAATTCTTAGCATTTCAATGTTTTCTAATGTGGCCCAACTACAACATGCAGTACCTGTGACACACCTATTTATTTTTTTCACTCACTATTGTAACTAATACTTAAGTTCTTACTATGTGTCAGGCTACAGAGTGGTAGATAGCTTTGTAGTGGAGCAAGCTTGGAGACCAGTTTGGAGGCTGATATCATGATCCACATGGAACTGATGGTGCTTGGTTTGGGGGGAAGGGGTGGCAATGGAGATGTTGAGGAAAGGATAGACTGAAGAGCTATTTGGAAGTTAGAATCAATATGACTTATTAGAAACAGGACATTAGGGGAAAGGTGGTATCTTCTCCCAGGTCCTCAAAAAGCAAAGCTTGAGGCCGAAGTTGAGGTCGTAACAATTCATTTGGTAGATGCAAGCCCAAGGAAGTGAGAATGAGGAAAATATGAAGCAAGCAAGGACAGCTATGCAATAAGACAGCAAGCTGCATGGCCACCATGGCTCTATTTCACGACAGGACGCAAAGAGAAAGAGTGGGTGGCTCAGTAGATATGTTTATTCAGCACACAAGACTTCTTCAAAGGGCTGCAAAGAACAAACATAACCAGGAGTAATCCACAAAAGAGAGAAAGGAGAGGGACTTTATCTCACAAGTTAGCTCCTATCTTCCATTTACTGAGACAAAGAACCCTAAGGAAGGAGGGAGTGGAGTGGTAGAAGGTGATAAGTTAAATTTGAATATGTTTAATTGGCTTTTGTGAGATACCTAGATAGGCAGTTCAGTATACAGGATGGAGGAAAAGTAGGTTTACAGCTATTCATATAAAAAATAATACAATAATTAATAAATAATAATAAAAGAATAAACTGTTTTGTGTACTCACAACTGTAAACCTCCTTTTGCCCCACTTTGTAGATGGCATCTGGAGCTCAAGACAAAGAAGGTCAGGCTATAGTAGGCTGGGTAGTGAGCACACAGTGTGAGCTAGGCTGTGTCACTCACAACTCCACTTTAGGACTGAAGTACTCATGCCCCCAACTGTAAGAACTGTTACTGACTGGTGGCTCATGGCTGAAACCCTCTCTCAAATTACCCTTTATCAAAGGAAGCTGCCTTGCCCAAGTTTATGCACCTAGCCTGTGTATAATGATTGGTAGATGTGGGGTTACAAAGGCCTGTCCCCTTTGCCTCAATTCAGGTCATCTCTGAAAGGCCAGGTGAGCTCTGGAGTTCCCTAGAATTTGGATGATACCCCTGATGCATCTACATTGCTACTATCCCCCCTGCCAATCCTTTTTCCTTCATCCCACCCCCGGGGTTGTTTCTAAGACCTCCCCCCCACCACCCGCCAATATACCCCCTTCATGCAAATCTCTGTGTCAGAGTCTCCCAGAGAACCTGACCCAAGGTAGAGTGGAAACTGAGCTAGCATAAATTTTAAGTGGACAATTCTTTCAAGAAGCTTGTTTGCAATAAGGAAGGAAGATTCCTAAAGAGGAGTAACTACCAAAGGGAGGACTTTTTTTTTTTAATTTGGAAAGACTAAGCATTTTTATCTGCTGATGGGAAGGAGCTAGTTGAGAGGCAAGAATAAAAGATTGTGGATGGAAAAAGGAGCCTGGGGGGAAAATGGGATCCAAATCACAGGTAGAAGAAGGATTGCCTGCTATAAGAGAAAACATTCCCTGTGATGAGAACGAAGGAGAAGTAGAAGATGACTATGACTGTAGAAAAACTTATTTCCACTCTAGGGAAGGTTAGATCATCTGCAAAGAAGAAGAGAAACTGGAGGCTGGGGAGTCAGAAACTTGAAGACAATGGGGAATGTTAGAAATAGGCACTGGGACAATGGCAGGGAGAGTTGTCCCATGGAATGTCACAGAAATGCTGAGCAGTGATGAGAGCTGGGTTGAGAATGAGGTCACCAGAAATTTATAGTGGTAATCATTATGGTACTAAACATGGTATGGTATAATTATTCACAGACCTCTCTCAGCACACATGCTTGATAAGCTGGAGTATCCACTAAATGTTGGATGAATGCACAGACTCAACTTAAGTGAGACCTCCTGTTAAAGGGACATATCTCCTCCACCAACATAGTTTCATCGACTAAAACCATATAACAACTATCTTGGATCTATCTCTCTCTGATATTTTTAGTCTAAATAAATATTGAGTCAAAAAATGTGCTTTCTTCTGCTTTTGCACAAGTATGTCATACGTTACACACATATGCTTTGTAATGTGTGCATACATTAAGTAGTTTTCCAAAGATTGCACAGGCTAACTCAGGTCATCTGACTCCCATTCCACATACTGTGCAATGAGACATGCTTTGTGAAACTTCCAGAGTTCCAGATGATTCAACCGGCCTTCCATATTCCCTTCCTCTCTCCCTTCTTCCTTCCTCTCCTTCCTTCCTCTCCTTCCTTCCTTCCTCTCCTTCCTTCCTCTCCTTCCTTCCTTCCTTCCTTCCTTCCTTCCTTCCTTCCTTCCTTCCTTCCTTCCTTCCTTCCTTCCTTCCTTCCTTCCTTCCTTCCTTCCTTCCTCTCCTTCCTTCCTTCCTTTCCTTCCCTCTTTTTTTCTTTCCTTCCATCTTCACTCCCTCCATCTTTCTCCCTGAGCATGGTAGACCCCTCGGGATTTTTCTATCCTTCCTACTAAGCTGTCCCCCCGTGTTATGTTTAGCCCTCATTTGCACATGCTGTTGACACCTGGTGTTTGGTGGCAGAAATGGCTGATAAAATTCCACACTAATTAATTTCATGTTTAATCTAACTGATACTTCTGTTAGCCTTTGCAAATAACCTTTTTGAACAAAAACTGCAACAGCTCATTCCAAACCCGATCAAAGAGGTATGCATGACTCACAGCCACTAAATAAACATTGATGCCTGATGGCAGTAATATGGCTATTTATATTCAGAGCCTGATTTAACCAGTGGCATTCCTGTAATAAGATAATAAGCATGGGCTGTTTACTAGAAAAAAAGGAGAGTCTGTGGTGCTGGTGTTCAATAAAATCTCTTAACAGGCAAATGAGTCTCTGAAATTGGTTGGCAAATACACCCAGAATGAGATGTGCTAATTAGTTGCTGTTACCGATTTTCTAAAATAAAGAGTTTAAACTTAAATTAGCCCTGAAATTTAGTACAATAAAAAATACTGGATATATGATATCATGTTGAGTCTTATAGATTATGCCTAATATATGTCCAGCAATACAACTGAGAAAAAAGAACTCTGCATCTAAATCATCAGATTTTAAACAGAGACTATCTAAGAAGAGGTTTTAATTGTGGAGAATTATAAGCACAGATATTCGAACCTTAGGTTCAAATTATTTTCTATTCAGAAAGCATTTGTAGGTGATCCTCTTGGCTATATTGGCAGAAAAATCTATTACTCTAAGTACTTTAATTTTTAAATAGAAAGAGAAAAGGAATACAATAATTATCTTGATAGCATTTGGATGCCCTTTAAAAATATGTTAACCCATTTAGAACCAAGATCACAGAGGTTCTAGATAAACATGTAGGAGACAGTAGTTCTGGATTCAGAAATAAAGGATGAAAGCATCAAGCTTGTGAATCCTCCCCCAACACCTCCCAGCACTGTTCTTTCTGCCATGAAGTAAAAGCAGCAGGTACCCTGTGCTTGCTTCCTTTCCCCTTCTACTGTCACTGGGTGCAGCCCCTTCCAGTAGCTAAGGTGCATCTTTGAACCTCCATTGTCACTGCTTCCTCCACTGAGTTGGAAGGGGCTCACTGTATCGGAATCTGCAACTTCAAATGATGGGATGATCTCAGGAAACAAACAAATATTTTTAAAAATAAAATCTTCCTTCTAAAAAGATAAGGACAAGTCATAAGGGGATGCAGGTTGTGTATCACCTTTTTTTTGTTTTTTCAAAAGGTAAGTTTGAATTCAAGAACCTGATGTATGAATTTAGCTGCTTGAGATGATGTTTGTTTTCCCAGAGCAAATGGTCAGTCTTTTAAAGCCAGATGGACAGGTGTCGGTGCTATAGCCCCAAAGTACTAGTGTTACTAATGTGAGCAATGAATTCATTCATGTGGATTCTATCTCTCTATCTGTATTTAAACAGACAGAGGTTGATTATTTATTTGCCGAAATGTGTTTAGTCTTTATCAGAGTCTTTATTAATTAGGGGCAATTAATTATGCACACCTTCATTTCCATTTCCCAGTGGAGCCTCCAGCTGAGGTAGCAATGTTTCTGGCTATTGCTGTTACCTAGCTTTATGGGGACACCCTCACTTAGGCTATAAAATAATAAAATTATAAATAGAATTCTGAGTCATGGACATGTGGTCTTCCCTATATTTTTCTTTAGAATTATTTAAAGTTCTTTTGAAACCAACTCTGGCTAGTTTAAGACAAAAAGGAACTTACTTAAATTATTAGTTATCTTACAAAAAGTAAGAAAGACTTGAATGGCCACACCTCAGAAGTCCGAGGGCCACAGCAGCTCCAGAGACATAGAAACAAGAGTTTCTGGACTTACTCTGCAGTTTTTGTAGCCCAACAACTAATATCTCCTGGTTCTTTTGTTTCCTTTTTTAAGATTCCATATTCTTAGATAAGAAAATCTGGTTGGTCCAGCTTGGCTCAAACAAATGACCTGAACAAATCAGTTATGGCTTAACAGGAAAGGAGGCCTGAATCACATGGTATAGACACTGCTTCTGTGGAAGTCCCTGAGGCTGGAGAACGGTTGTCAGCTGGACAGCAAACCCAAGGGTCCCCTATGCCAGTGCTCCTCCAAGTGCCAGTCCCAAAACAGTTTGATGTCAGTCCAAAATAAGGAGCTGGCACCAGAATCTAAATCAGCACACTATTTACTTCATTGACAAAGTCTTGCTGTTTTTAAAAATGTCAACTAAACTAAAGAGTGTGCTTAATGACATAGTTGATTTACATTCTTGTTTAATACCTCTTACCTCCTCATGAACCAGTAGCAAACAGTTGACTCACAGGCAAAGGCCTGTAGACCACCCCTTGAACAGCAGGCCTCCTATTCAATCTTTGTCTGACTCTATGGGACTCGTGCCAGAGTAATCAAGAACGTGGACTTTGAAATCACCTGGGTTTCAGTTCTTGTTATGCTTAGTAGCTGAATGACCTTAGGCAAATAAACATTCCTAGCTTCATTTTCCTCATCTAAGTTGGAGATAATATCATATTAGTCGGAACTCTTAATTGCAGGCAGTATAAATTCAAACCATGCGGTTAAACCAGGTGAAACTGTTGATATCCAATCTGCAAAAAATGGCAGTTTCATATAGTTCAAATCAATAGCTTAAATAAAAAGAGATTTTATTAGTTTATGAAACTGGAAAGTATCATAGTGGAGTCGATAATACACACACCTGAATCTTGAGCTCAAATAAAAAAAGAGAAGACCTCTCTTTTTACAGCAACCAAAATTGGATCATATGGTATAAAAGGACTCAGACTAGCCCTACTTGGGTTATACTTCCAACCTTGGCCCAATAACTGTCAAAAAAAAGCCATGAAGATTCACGATGAGCCAGGCTTGGGTCATGTGCTTAGGGGTAGGTAGGACACTATGATTAACAGATTGGCATGCCTGTCAGAAAATACTGTCTGTCTTGTTTAGTTATATCCCTAGTACCTATCACATAACAGGTGTCCCCTCCCAAATTAGGTAAATAAATAATTGGGGAAAGGAGTATTGAGCAGCCTCTCCAATCAAAATAGGGGGCAGACAAAAGCACAGAATTCCATGGCCAATGCCTGCATCATATGGTTGTTGTGAAGATTAAATAAGAATGTGATGCACATGGAACAGGGCCTGGCACATAGTGGCACTTTGATCTGCAGTATAGACCAGGTCACTGTGGGAGCCCATGTTTTCCATGCAGTGACTTCCACTTAGCAGACATCCAGGTTTTTGATTAACTGAAAGAGTTAATAAGTGAACTCATGAATAGACAGTGAGCAATCTGGATTCCATATCTTGTTTTGGAAAATGTTCTTTATCCTATTGCAATTTTCATTTTGTCTGAAGTTTTGCTATGAACGACCAGACAAGAATCATACAATCAACAGGGCAAGAGCAAACAGGCATTAAATTACAACTGGAGGCATTCTAGTTAAAGACCTACATTAGGAAACCTAGATCTGGAAAGCAAATCTTCTTCAGTGAAACTTAAAGACACTAGTTTTTATTATAATTCTTCCTGGTGGAAGAAAAGGAACAAATGACTTTTAAGAGTCCTTGCCCAGTGACTGGCAGCGTTTGTACATTATATTCCAACCCAAGCAAGGTCAAAGGAAGGGGGACAGAAGCAGGAGGCACAATATCAAAGTATTTAACTCAGGATGGAGGGGAAAAGAGGGGAAATGGGGGACATCTGTAATATTGTCAGAAATAAAAATAAATTTTAAAAATGTTTAACTTGGAGATGTCCATGGAGCTCATCTAGTCTAATGCCCTCTATTTTTGATGAGGGAACTGAGGCCTGGAGCAATGAAGTGGCTTGTCTAAGGGTCACAGCTATGCTCCTGGTAAAGGGCAAAACTCAGTCGAGATCTTTCGAGTGCGAGTTCAGTATTCGTGCTCCACACCACACCACAGGCAGTGGTGGCTCACCGGGCACTGGTAGTGCTTCCATCACCCATGTCGGGTAGACAGGAAAGCATGTGGGGAATGATAATTGGTAAAGAAATTAGTAGAGACCATCGTGTGTTAAAGGGTCAAAGGGTAGAGATCAGGGTGCCCTGAAGGATAATATGAGTCCCACTATTGCTCACAAACCCTACAGATTACTAACCTACAGCTTTCCACTGACCACCTGAAGAGAATTCAAAATGTGTACAATATTTTTTTTAATTAAGCATGTCAAGCAATCTGAGCAAATAACAAATTAGATTATTATATGAACACTTCATTTTCTAAAATAAAACTCAAGACCCATAAATCTGACAAAGGATATTTGAGCCTCTATGAATAGGAAAAACTCAGATTTAGGTGCTGAAATACTGATTTTTATAGGGTTAATGAGCACGGGAAGATTATTTACAATCGGAACAAGCCCAGGACCTGTGCTCATTTAGAGGGTATGGGCATCGTATTTGTGGCAAACCATTAGTTACCCGCCCAGGATCAATTCTCTCCTTCCTCAGTGGCAGAGCTCCTATACTGCTGGAAGTGAAAGGATTCCCCCCCGCTTTAATGACTTATGTGAGATGTAAGTAAAGAACATTGAGCTTTTCCACAAAGTCCCCTTTAAAGGAACTGGCAAGCCCATCTGTCCCACTTCTACATCTCCCAGATGCTGATCAAATGGCTAGAGCTCCAGACTATAAACATGGGGTGAGGAACTATCCTAGCGACTGTGGAATAGTGAGCTGTAAAGACCTTGGATTCCCAAAACCTCACAGCATCACCACACCAGCCCTGCACAGCCCACCTCTGGACATCTTATTAAATGAGAGGAAAATGAAGTCTTGTCTAACTTATACCAACTTTCAGATTAGCAAAGTATAGTTCCTGACTGATACAAACTCATGGCATGTTCCTGGCAAAGTAAGTTTTTTAGCCCCTATGTACCTCACTTTCTTCCTCTTTAAAACTAAGAATATTAACCAGATTTAAAGAACACATAATACGGTGGTTTTTAAATTCTGTTTATTGAAGTCCCAAAAAATTTTTGTAGTTCAAAGGAGTGAAGGGGTTAATACATGGGTATGTGAACTCCACCAATATTCAATCAGAACAGCTCCTCTTCTATTTGATTTTTATACGGAGCTTCCAAGTAAGATTTTATTTGAAGGGAAAAAAAAGAATTTAAAGGCTAAAATAATTTGAAAATCACTGGCATAGAAAAGTTTAGTCCATCATAACTGAGGAGGACACGTGGGGCATACCACCGCTTCTGAGATTATATTTTTCCAACATTGCCCATGGGCCTGGTGATGCCAGTTGGATCCTTCTTGAAACCAATATCCCACACTTGTAGACCAGCCTAAAGGATCAGTCTGGGGCCACTGAGCAGTGCCAAATGTCCTGATCCATTCAGGAATAAAACTAGTCATCACTACTGCCTTCATGCTGTGCTCTAACACCTTGAAGAATAGCTAATGAGCCTGGGAGCTGTGCACAACTGCTCTCTGATGTGTTAATTAGAGAGGAGGAATCTGGGGAGCTGTATCCATTAGGAAGGTATATTTTCATGAAGTGGCTCTTGTCACCTCGCATAACCCTGACCTCTCTGACCCATCAGACTTAGTGTACTTATTTACCCAAGAGGTCAGTAGCCTTCCACATGGGAAAACGTTCCCATCTGATATATTTTAAAAAGAAAAGAAGAAAAAAGTGATGTGCCTTCCCCAACTTTGAATTCTACTCAAGGTATCTCTTAGCAAATCATCTCACCTAGGCCTGGGGGAAGAGCTAAACCACAAATATCTTGGGACCTTGGAAATCAGCCTTTGTCTGAATCCATCAACCATCCACAGGAATAGCTTCAAACCCTCAGAAAATTATATACCCAAAGCCCTTTGATTATAGAAGTCTCCCCTAGGCACTATGCCAACTCAAATAAGAAACAGCAGAGGGCTGAGGACTGGTGTCCACACCATCAGAGTCCCTAAAGCAATCCTGGACCCTGACTCCAAATTCTCTTTCTAAACCAACTTGGAATTCAACTTTGACTTGCCAATCAAGCTGCAACTTGTTCTGCTCAAGTCCTTGTCTCTGTTTATCTGAGCATGATCACTGCCTGTCTGTTCCTCTCACTCTGTCAGGGTCATGTCCCTTTGCTGAGTCACAAATCCCTCATGAGCCCTTGTCTTTAACCCTTGCTCACTCTGTACCCCACTTCCAACCCATGCGTGCCTACTCCAACCACTCCCAGCCGCCAAAATCCAGATTCTCTGGGGATAGTCAGGCTCTGTCTGCCTCCCATTCTCAGTTTCTCAAACATATCTACACAAACACAGCTCATTCAAACAGATCATTAAAATAGAATATATTTTATTTGCATTTCAATTACCTCTTTCTTTTTCCACTCTTCTCTTCCACCCCAGCTTGACCTTTGCAAATACATCCTTTTGAGTGGGTTTTTGAATGATGATGGGAGAAATAAAATAGGAAAGATGACATTAAAAATTAAGAGAAAGAATTTAGAGAGTAATTACAGTGGTACCTCTGTTTTTGAACATCTCCAATGACGAACATTTCGTTTTACAAATGCCATAAACCCAGAAGTAAATGCTTCAGTTTTCGAACACGCCTCGGAAGTCGAACATGCCACATGACTTCCACTGAGGGCAAGATCTTGAGGCCTAGCTGTGGGCAGTGGATCCCTCGGTTTTTGAAGGTTTCAGAACTTGAACGGTCTTCTGGAACAGATTACATTCGAAAACTGAGGTACCACTGTATATAGAGTAGATGGGAGGTCCTGGTTCCTACTGGATTCAGTGAGACAGATGAGAGCTCTAAATGTTGCCTCTTGGCCCTCAGCATCTATTTCCACCTCTTTCTGTGGATTATGGGGGCTGGAAGGCTTAAAACCACATTTTCCTGACTCCTTTTCTGCTAGGGTTTTAGATGTGATTTATCTTCTGCCATTAAAGTGTACTCATGTGCTATCTGGCATACAGAAGGAAGTGAAGGTCATTTTTTCTGGGGCAGTGCTCCCACAAACATGACCTTTTGCCATTGGCCAAGATTTCATGCTACACTGTCTAATGACCAGTCTCATATGTATTGGGCAGCTGTGATTCTAGCAGCAGTTTCCTGACCTCTAGGTAAGAATAGAGAATAGATAGAAGAGAGAAAGAAGTCTTATTGAAATCAGTAAGATGGAATGAGCCACATGCCCTTGGCTAGAAAGCTTTCCATTTCTTACCCACTAACCTATTCCCCCCAAAATAAGGTCAAATAACTGAAACACTCTTCTTTTTTTTCTTTTTTAAATATTGATTACATGTTGAAATAACATTTTGAATGTATTGAGGTAAATGCAATACATTGTTAAAAATTCATTTTACTTCTTTCTTTTTTTATTTATTTTTTAAATTTTTTTAGAGAGAGACAAGAAGGAAGAGGGAGAGGGAGATAGAAACATTTATGAGAGAGAAAGAAACATAGATCAGCCGCCTCCTACATGCCCCCTTACTCGGGGGGATCAAGCCCACAACCGGGGCATGTGCCCTGACCAAGAATCAAACGAGCAACCTCTTGGTGCATGGGATGGCGCTCAATCCACTGAGCCACACCGGCCAGGTGAGACACTCTTCTTAATAAATGAAGTTTAAAATGAGATAGTATTGAAATGATTGCTGTTCAACAGGATACAAGGCTCATTCACTGTTCAAAAATCAATCCATGTAACCCCCCATATTAATAAACTAAAGAGGAAGAATCATGTGACTGTATCAATTGATGCAAAAAAAGCATTTAATAAAATTCAACAACTATTAATGATTTTTTTAAAACTCTCAGAAAACTAGAAATAGCAAGAAACTCCTGAATTTAATAAAGAGCATCTACAACCCTGGCCAGCGTGGCTCAGTTGGTTGAGCATCATCCTACACACCAAAAGGTCGCTGGTTTGATTCCTAGTCAGGGCACATGCCCCAGTGGGTGCAAGAGGTAGCCAATATTGTTTCTCTCTCTCTCTCTCTCTCTCTCTCCCTTTCTCTTTCTAAAATCAATGAAAGCATAATAAAAGCAGTTTAAAAAAAAAAAAAGAACATCTATGAAAAACCTACAGCTAACGTTATATTTAATTGTAAAAGACTGAATGTTTTTTCCCTAAGATCAGGTACAAGGTAAAGACGTCTACAAGGATGTCTGCTCTCACTACTGCTATTCAACTGTGATCTAGCCAGCTCAATAAGGCAAGTAAAGGAAGTAAAGATATATGGGTAAGAAAGAACTAAAACTGCCCCTTCCTGGTAGATGTCATTATGGTCTACATAGAAATCCCATGGAATCAAAAAAAAAAAAAAAAAGACATTTCTTGAACTAATAAGTAAGACCAGCAAGATCGCAGACACAAGATCAACATACAGAAATCAATTGTAAGAATAGAAAAATTAATTGTATTTCTATATTCCAACAGTAAAACAAATTAAAAATACAATACCATTTATAATCACTCAAAAAATATAGCAATGGAGGACTGCTGTTCATAGGTCTCTTAGCCCAGTTCTAAGATAAGACACCTCTCCACCTTGACTCTAGTAAAGAGGTCAGGAAAACTTGAGTGATGTTGGAGGTATTAATTTGGGGCAGTTAATTACATTCTTTCAGCATTCTTCTCCCTGAAGTTTTCACTGGGCAAATCCTTTAGGAGGACATCCCCATTAGCTATTCATTTTTCTTTCGCACTGACTAAAGAATGAAGTGACTGTTGGCTCTGTCACACAACTCGTTGAAATTCACCCCTGGGTGAAGTGATCCTCAAATAATTACCAAATGTAGTTCAGGTAACTGAATTAGTGAATTACACCAGCTCCTCCGAGATGAAAGACTCTTTAGGAATGTGAAATACTTTGGCTCTTTGTTATTAATAACCTGAACAATGAAAGAACCTAAAGTAGTACTCAATGTGATCCAGGAATGGAAAGACTAAAATTAAAAAATGCAATTGATTTTCATTTTCCATGCTTTTCATTTTCTCTCCTTTTCATTTCAGTAGTCAGGACTGAATGTGACAAGTCATCAAATCCCCTCTGATGTTAATAAAGCATCAACTATAGAGCTCTGGGAAGAGAAAACTTCAGCTGAAGTGTGGCCAGTAGGTGGTTTTCCTCTTTTCTATGACTTATTAGCATTTCCTCTCACCCGCCCTATTACAATGCTCTACAGATGAAAACTCTCTACCTTAACCTGTTTCATCGTCTTCTCCCTTAGTCTAATTTTCCAAAAGTAACTGTCTCAACCACTCCTCCACCTCAGACAAACGACAACACTCATCAATTGTGCCCACCAGAGAAATGTAGGATGCCCTAGGCACCCTGCGTATGAAGAAGACAGAAGCAAAGAGGTGATTCCCTGGCAGACAGTTTGACCTTGGAGCAAGGGGGATGGCAAGTGGTGGGGAGGGGGATACGGACTGCCAAATCACGCCCCAGCCTACCTAATGTTGGTAAAGAGCTAAAAATGGTGGAAATGTGAGGCCCTACTCATGCTCCATATGGGTGTGCGGCATTTATTGAGTCAGATTTGCATTGAGGATTTTCTATTTCTCTTTCTTTCAAAAATCTCTTTTTAAGTATAAATTATTTATTTTGGAATTAGAATAAGTAATACATTCATAAATCATAAGTCAAAGGCATACAATTATATAAAGTGAGATCCCTCTCCTACCCACATACTCCAGCCACTCAGTACCCCCTCCAGAGTCATCAATCTCCTGACTTCCTACTTTTCCTTCCAGAAATATACAAGTGAATTTGTGTAAGGCATCCCCTGCCATCTTTTATTTATACAAATGGTAGCTCACTATTCTGTTCTGTACCTTGCTTTTTTCACTTAATATATATTACAAGTCATTTCTCACCAGTACACAAAGAGCTCCTCAGTCTTTTTTTATGATCACTAATAATCATTATATTAACATAGCATCATTTGTCTAACCACTCTATCGTTGATGAACATTTCCGTTATTCCCAATTTTTTGATACTACAAACAATGCTGCATTATTAACCTTGTTCAACAAGTGAATCCCACATATAGGAGTATATCTATAATTTAATAAAAGTGCTGATAGAATTATTATAAATAATTTCTATAAATAGAATAGTTAAATCAAAGCTTATGTATATTTGTAATTTTGATAGATATTGCCAAATTGCCAGTCCATATCATCCGACACAATAGCCTTTACCTACTTTTCTACTGTATTGTTGGTCTTTTTCTTTCTTTTTATTTATTTATTTTTTAACTGAGGCAACACTGGTTTATAACATTATATAAGTTTCATATATACAACATTATAATGCAATATCTGTACACACTATAGTGTGCTCATCACTAAAGATCTAGTTTCCATCTGTCACCATCCATTTGACCCCCTTTACCCATTTTGTTCTCCCCACACCCCCCTTCCCCTCTGGTAACCACCAGTCTCTTGTCTTTATCAATGAAGGTTTGTTTTGTTTTGTTTAGTTTTTGTCCATTTGCTTCTTTCTTTCTTGTTGTATCCCTTTTAGTTTACATGCAGGTATGAGTGAAGTCAGATTTTTGTCTTCCATCTTACTTATTTCACTTAGCATCATATCCTCAAGGTGCATTCATGTTGCTGCAAATTTCATTCTTTTTGTAAGGTCGAGTGTTATTCCAGGTTAACGAACACATAGATTGTTTCCATATCTTGGTTATGGTAAAATAATGCTACAATGAGTATAGGGGGATATATATATATATCTCTGAATTAGTGTTTTCATATTCTTCGGATAAATACCTAGAAGTGGGATGACAGGATCATATGGTAGTTCTATGCTTTTCCTGTTGGTTGTGTAGCAGTGAGTTGCAAATATATTTCCCAATTTTTCCATTGACTTTTGACTCTGCTTATGGTTGTTTTTATACACAGACATTTTTTTAAAACATGGTTGAACTTTTCTTTCTTTTATTTTATGACTGCTGTAATTTGTGTCATTTTTTTTAAAGGTTTTCTTTAGTCGTAAATTACAAGAAAATTTTTCATATTTCTTTTCATATATTTATGATGTCACATTTTTGTATTTAAAATCTGTGATCCATCTGGAATATCTTTGGTAAGGTGTGAGGTCTGGCTTCAACTTATTTATTTATTTATTGTTGTCCAAACACTACTGATAAAACTTCTAGTTTTCCCCACTGATTTGAAATGAGACATTTATCATAGGCTAAATCCCTATATGTATTGGGTCAACTTCCTGATTTTCTATTCTGTTTTATTTCTCTATTCATGTGCCAGTGGAATTTGTTTTAAATTTTTTTAATTTAACTAAAATTAATTGTACTTCAATTTTTAAAACTTTATTTATGCATCTCCCCAAAATGACTTTTCCTTTGGGCCAGGAATCCAACAGAAATGAAGTTTGCTATCTGTGTCTGACAACTTTGTTTACTTTCCCTCAGATAGCTGGTGACCAGATTTTTCTTAATTTTCTAGGAAAAGAAATGTAGCCTCTATGATAGTCGAATAAATGAAGTAACCTCAGGCTTATAAGGAGATGACCATAGGAATACCATATTTCACTTTTCCAAATCCTAGGGCATAACAGGGTCCCAGGGAACATGCTCCTTTTTTCTAAGGTTGCCACTTTAAAATCAAGTTATATTTAATAACTATTTACTATATGACAAGTTGTTTCAGTTAGGATCCTTTTGGCTTCATGTCAGAGGCACAGACTCAAACAGCCTTTCACACTAAGCAAATGCATTAATTGCCATAACTGTAATTCTCCAGGGGCAGGTAGGCAGTTTCAGTAGCCAGGACATGTCATCACACATCCTGCTTTTATCAGTTTCTGTTCTGCCATCCTCAGGCCTTGGCTCCATTCTCAGGCTGATGGCACGATGACTTCGGTACTTCCAGATATCCTCTCCAGACATGACAACACTTTGAGAAAGAAGAGAGAGAATCTCTTTTTGTCATCATTCTTATGAGGAAAGAAACATTTCTCAGAAGTCTCCCACGTCTCTTTGTCCAGAATTGGGTGACATGCCCATTCCCAAATCAATCACTGACCACAGGAATGTGATTACTTTTAGACCACTCAGACTCACCTCTGGCTGGGAAAGGGTGAGTTTCCTCTAAGGCACCTGAATGCTTGGAAGAGGGTGGATACCTGACAAAACCTGGATTCTAGTAGTAATGAAAGTGGGTAATGGATGCTTATAATGAGCCTATCCCTTTTATCTCTCTCTTTCTCTCTCCGGGCTGATTCCTATGCTAGACATCCAACAGTGTCCTCCCTCGCACACACTTAGTGTGTGGTAATGTATTAACTACAAACTCATTCCTTCAATAAATACTTATTGAGCTCATACTGTATGCCCAATACTGAGTGAAAAGCTGAGGACTGGAAGAAGAAAAGACAGGGATCCTAATCTCAGTGATTTAATGGGAGAGGCAGAAAATTAAGCAATTCCATAGTACAGTGTTAAGTGCTATGTATGTAACTTGAGGGTGTTCTGGGCGTTCTAAAGGGTGAGCAACTTCATGAGGGAAGGGTAGAAAAAACAGAATATTCCTACTGAGCTTTGAAAGATAAGGCGTTAATCGAGGAAGAAGGACATGCAGGCAGGGGAACTAGCTTACAAAGAGGATCGAGAGGGCATTGGCATGGCATGCTGAAGTTACTACAAGTGTTCTCTATGTCAAGCTATTGGGTGAACATGGTAGAAGGGTGCTGTTTTACCCAGGGCACGAAGGCACTTGGGAGGAGGCTTTGGGCCTGATTAGCAACCGCAGTTTGAACTGCTTAGGAGACATGATACCATCCCTAAGAAGTTCTGAAAGTGGTTACAGCTAACTGTAGCATTCAAACACAAACAGCAGATTATTAGTTAACCTTTTGGGGTCGCAAACCACATCTCAGAGGCCCCTAAATCTTTCTCTCACTTCTCAATCAAGTTTCTTGCAAAAGATATCCACACTAAGAATCTTCTCACCTCCATTCAGTACTCAACCCAAACCCAATAATATTAATAATATGCTAGTTGCTCATGTTAAGGTCACCACTGGCCTTTATACAACAACAAAAAGGACTCTCCCACATTCTACCTTCCAACTATACTGAATGAACTATTTATAATTCACTAATTACATTGATTAATATGTTTAAAACACCAGGCATTGAAAGTAGGATTTTTTTCTCCTATTTCAATATGAAATTTTAAACAATCATAAATCATAATTTTTTCCACAAGGACTTCATTTGTTTAAATATCAAATTCTTTCATAAAGCTGTCTATCTTTCTATCCTCTCTTCCCCTGCTTTTTCACTTATTTAAGTACATGCATGGTTCACCAGTTGAGCAATACAGCAATAAACACATTTATACCTTGTTTGTAATGGGTTGAATGGTGTCCCCCCAAAAGACATATCCAACCCAGAACCTCTGAATGTGATCCTGTATGTCAAGATCTCTAGCTGAGAGTATCCTGTATTAGGGTGGGCCTTAAATCCATGAACAAGTATCCTTATAAGAGACAGAAGCAGAGAATTACAAAGACACGTGGGGAGAACACCTCATAAAGATGAAGGCAGTGATCTGAACAATGCATCTACAAGCCAAGGAACACCACAAATTCTTGACAGCCAGGAGAACATAGGAAAGAAGCATGGGACAGATTCTCCCTCAAAGCCTCCAGAAGGAACCAACGCTTCTGACACTTGGATTTCAGAATTCTGGCCTTTAGAACTCTGAGAGAATACATTTATGTTATTTTAAGCCACCCAGTTTGTGGCAATTTGCTAAGGCAGCCTTAAAAAACTAATACATTGTTCTATAATATTTGAATCAAAATCAGGGAACTTGTGATCGTAAGAAAAAGAAACTCCAGTTAGAGATTTATTTTAAAGAATAGCAATCTCACAGAAGACAAAGGTAAGCCTCCTGCTTCTGGAGCTGGGAACCAGGGTTGGGGATGCAAGTGACACTCCATTTCTAAGAGTCCCCTAAATGATCTCTGTAAGTCGCCCCTTCCCCTCTCTCGTCCTTCTTACTGGCTGGCTTCCTTTGTTTCATATACTATCTGGGTAGGATGGCTCACCAAGTCCCCATCAACTTTAAGCTCACTCCCCAAATCTAACTGACTTTGTCTTTCAGCATCCTGATTATAGATTCTTCATGTAAGAAATAAGAAACTGGGTTGGCTCAGCTTAGAGTTACCCAAGCGCTGGACTCCTGGCCAGCTATTGGATGCGCACCCACTCTGGCCCAGTTATCCCACAGGAGAGGTGGGTGGAGCCCTGTGTCATGGAGCGCTGCCCCTTTCACAGGCTATGAGCCAAACTTCCCCTGCAGAGGCCGCAGGCGTATGGGCAAAGCTTAGCCTTTCTGATGTAACTGGTCATATTCCTGCCTCCCTCTCCAGACTGTGAACTCCTCAAGGGCAGGAAACATAACTTGTGTTGTCTTGTTCATCAGTCTCCTCCACTGAATATGGGTCTCAATGCCTGAGACCATGTAGATATTTCAAGATGTTTGTTTAAAAAAAAGGTAAATGTTTATACTTCTTTCTCTATTCATTCTTGGAAATAGCAAAGAGACTATCTCTATATATTTGATCAAAATGGCACTCATAAATCCACACAACCTCACCATGGTCCAGGATCAGTGTCTCCAAGGTAAACTTCCCTGATCTATACTCTCTCTATTGGTGTCCAAACCCCCATACTCTTTGGCCTGCGCTAAGATCCCCCTTGACAGAGAGCTCCAGCAAAGAAAGAGGCTATTTGGGTCATCTTTTGCCTGTAGTTACTAGTTTCCTTTAATTTCCTTTCAAAAAGTGCATTCTTCTTCCCCCAGCGAAGGTCTTATTTTGACAAAAACAATCTGATGAAATTTATTTTAGGAGCCTGCTTAGCTTTCTAGAAACTTCCTTTGCTTTAGCTACAGTTGGTTTGTTGAGACCCTTTCCTAGTAGCCTCTCATTTGGGTTGGGCCTGTTGGAGATCAGAAATGAAAAAGGGCTAGAAGACATACCTTTGCCATTAGAGAGCTCACAAAGTATGGGGACACTGCTGGGCCACTGCACAGGGGGTGCCCGGGAATCATCAGTGCCTCATCAGTGTGGCAAACCAAAGGGTCCGAGCCCTAGAAACCATACTCTCAGTCTGATGGGGAGAAAATGATCATGACAGTGGACAGGCGTAGCCATGGGTAGCAGAGGAGAGGGGCAGGCCAATTTCTGAAACCATTCTCTTTCTTCCAAGTCAGACATCCCGCCTGACTCATCTAAAGACCTCCCAAAGTATCATTAAAGCTACCCCAAGGGAGAAATTTAGAGACTGCTTTATACCCTGTAAGCATGGACATCAAATTCCTTCTGTGATGAATTGGAAGTGCAGAAACCCTTTAAGTCAAATAATTTCTATCCCCAAACTACAGCTGTTTCTAAATTTAAATGTTAGTCATCTCTTCTCCTCATTGTGTGCAAGAGGTCCTGGGTGCTGTCAAAGGGCTGTGTAAACGGTAAACTCCATGCAAGGGCAAGGCGTTATTGTCAACTCCCCCCTTCACACACACACATGGCATATGCACACATATTATCTGCACTTGTCTGACAGGGAGATGAATGGCTCAGTTGCCTGACAACCTGTGCCTAAGTCAACTTCCACGCTGGCTGGATTTCTAGAGAGCCAAAATCCCTGCCCAGTATTAATGTCCTCACTTCCTTCATCATTTACACCCCTAGTTCGCCAAGGAAAGGCTAAGGGAGAATGGGGCCTCCCGCATGTGGACAAGGGATAGCTGTCAGGGTCCCCATCAGGTACTCAATAACTGTGAGTGAGTGGACCATACAAATGAATGGGGTCACTGGGCAATGTGATCAGCATTAGGACAAAGTCCAAATATTTTGTTCTGGAGCCTTGGGCATCCACCTAAAAGGCCTAAGTCAGAAGCAACTGAGATGGAACATGGACCTCTTCTTCCTGAAGTTACCTTCTACCCTCACCCAGCTCTTTCCCAATTCTCCCCTCACCCTGGTGAAAACTCCCAGCCAGCACAGACAGTGTCCCACCCACTCCAGCTCACTTCCCATTCATTTGTTCATTCATTCAAAAAACATATAGGCTCCTACTGTGTGTCAGTCCCCGTGCCAGGCCCTGGAGATACAGAGATGCCAGGCGCAGCCTACTTGCCAGACCTTGCTAAGGCCTTCTCTTCAGAGAACCATGGCTTCTCCATTTCTTCTTTCTGAGGCCTCACCTCAGTGCAGCAGCAGTGGCTCAGAAATTTTCTGTCTTTCCACTTGCATTATAGGGTTTTATTTTTAAAGCAGCAGCAAGAGTAGCAAGAGCCTTAGCTTCCAAGAAGCCTGTGGCTTAGGCTAATATTTACATGTATTTGCATTTTCTTTGTATACAGGGATTGTGAAAGGGTGGGGAAGAGAGTTTTGCCAAGGAATGAAAATGCACCCTGGGCCAATCCTCAAAGCACTATTGCAATTGCCAATTTAAAATCAAGAAGCAACTTGTTTAGCTAAAATTCGGCAATTTCTGTTGCTCCCACCCTGGCTCTTCCCCTGCAAACTCCAGCTCCTTAGCTGGCCTGTGCATCTGTTCACATCAGGTGTGGGTGAACTATATTTTGTCTTGGCCTTACATGCACTGGAAATTTTCTTTCTCCTCTAATTCTTCAGGTTTTTGTCATTTTCAGAGAGCGCCGTGGGCACCCTCTGGTGGCTGACTAAACATTTTACCTGCAAAAATGGCAGTTTAACAGGAATGGCTTGATTTTTGCAATCAGGCTCCTTCTTCAGATGTTAAAATTTTTAAGTTTGTTTGCTGTACTTTGTATCACCTCTTTCATCACAGGAAACATGAGACTAGGACAGTAGCTTTGTGCTCTCAGGAGGAATGGTACCTTATAGAAAGGGGAGAGCTAAGAAATAGGCCATGATCTGGGGGCTGCAGTTTTTCCAGGTCAGCCTGGGTGAGGACAGCCCTTTGAGCTCTCAGAGGACTCACCCCCAAAGGAAAACCCTCTGTATTCCCAGAGCATACCAGCCACTCTGAATGGCTTTCTGCTCCCCCACCAGCCCCAGGGGCAGATATTCCTGAGAATCTTCTTGGTCTCTGGAGAAGGGTGGGGACCAGGAGGGAGGGAGGAAGGGAGGGAGGGAGGGAGGAGGAGAGGCAGAAAGGAGAGCTATCCACCTGAGGATGGCCCCCCAGGCCCTAACATCAAAAGATCTGATGAGCATAACTGCTCAGTCGACACAATAAATACCACCACCTGATTTTCCTTAGCTCTTTCTCCAAGGATTTCATTAGTCTCAGGATACTCCCCAAATCAGTTAATGCTGCCTTCATTTTGCAAAAAGAGGCTCAAGGAGCTTAAAAGAACTCATGGGACTTCACTTAGCCTGTGAGCACCGGCCAAGACTGGAGTTTGCTTTCCTGCCAGGTGGTGCTCCAGAATACTTACCTGTAGCTGCTGTGGGTCTCAGCCACCTCCCATCCTGTAGTGTGTACAGGAGCAAGCCAGGCTTGAACAGGCATATTGTGAGGAGGCCTTTGCAAAGCACAGGTGGTTAGCAATGTCACACGTGGTTCCAGAAGCTGGAAAGAGGACCAGGTTGCTCAGATTCCAGACCCCAGGATCTTAGGCCCAAGCCTTATCCTTTACCTAGAAACAAAGAGGTATTGTCTACCAGGAGCAGTCTTCTTTATTGCTGCCATTTTTCATTTGCTTTATTTCACAATCAGGCCGCCGGGCAGAAGGGAAGCCCAGCTCCTGGTGAGCCATTAGTCACCCCACACTCACAGTGGCAGCCCCTTCAGCCTGGCTGGGTCTGAGAGTATCACTGGGGGAGACAATGTCTTTAGTGAGCAGCCCAGAAGCTAAGATGTGACTGGAGCAGAACAAAAAACAAAGAAGCCAGTATGACTGCACCTGTGGGAACAGACAGCTCAGCTACCCACAGAGCCTCCAACCTGGAGGCAGGGCAGTCTGGGGATCTCCTGTTGACTCTGAACTGAGCACATAGGTCTCTCCCTCTAGTCTGTGCTCCCAGCAGAATGCAAATACTATTGCGAGGTTACTATATGCCAAACACCCACGCTGGGATGTAGCAGGCTTCATGCTGGCTAAGTGCAGCCACCACCCACTCTAAACCCTTTACATAGATTAACTCATTAGTCTTGGTGACAGCCAAATGAAAAAGGTGCTGCCATTACCCCCCATAATAGAGGACAGACACCAAGACAGAGAAATTAAATAACTTCCCTACATCATGCATATTGTCAGTGGTCAGTGGTGGCTCTGGCCATCTGGCTCCAGAGCCTGTGCTCTCAAACCACTTCATCCTGTTGTTTGCCTCAGTGTGTGCTATGAGCTCATTTCCCGTCACAAAAGCTGCACAGGTGTACTAGTTTCCCCATTTCACTGAGGAGAAAACTGAGTCATAGAGAACATAAATAACGTTATACAGCTAACAAGATACAGAGCCAGACTTTGAGTCCAGGTAGATAAAGCCCTGAATCCCAGCTCTGATCATCATCTAATCATCAATCCCATCTGCCTTTAGGCCAAGGCAGTTTCTAAAAGCTTTCACAGTTTTGCAAAATTTCTGCTGGTCATTGGTGAGTACCAGTCTGGCTTTGTGGCTGGCCCCAAAGCCCAGGGAGTGGCCCTCCTGCCCTGCAAAAGGCAGATCTGAAGGGGCTCCTCCCTCTCTGTGCAGTATCTCTTCCAGATACTAGTGGGTTTGTTGCCACTAGTCTTGATTCTTTCCAGATCACCCAGAGTGTTTCTATTTGGGGCTTCCAGCCCCTGGAGGGTGTCACTCTCTTCCTTAACCAAATCATTCCAGTTTCCCTGGAAGCACAAATATTTATTTTATAGGACATAAAGGCAGAACCATTTCCTCCACTGTGTATCATGCCCCCAAAGGCTCCCCTCATACAGCCACTCAGGAAATTGGGGAGTGAGAGGCTCAGCCATAGTGCTGCTCCTGAAGGGCCCGCATTCATAGGGTATTACTGCATTTCACAGCCTACCTGTTTGATTAAGAAATATCTTAGGCAAACTTTTCTCCTTTCTGGCTTATTAATTTTATACCTGGCTTCCTTCCTAAATGGTAGCTTTTGTCCTTTTGTCATTTAAGATTTGTGTTCTTCCCTGGCCGGGTGTGGCTCAGCTGTTGAGCGTCGACTTAGGATCCAGGTGATCAGGGTTGGACTCCTGGTCAGGGCACATGCCCAGGTTGCGGGCTGCAGCCGATCAATGACTCTCTCATCATTGATGTTTCTATCTCTCTCTCTCCCTCTCCTTTCCTCTCTCTGAAATCAATAAAGATATATTTAAAAAAAAAAAAAAAAAAAAGATTTGTGTTCTATTTTGTTGGGCAGTTGAGTTTTATCAAATGGGATCAGCGCCCTGACACCAACTTCAAATTGCCCGGTGCCGGCACTGGATGCTTCCTTTTGTCCCTCCAGATATCCCCTCACGCTTCTTCCTGGGCTGACCTACAAGGACAGCACCAACAGGTTCTCTGGCTTTCACTGGGTTCATCCAATGGAGGCCACTGGCAGTAAGCAGGAGAGAGAGGCCTGAGCGTTTGTCCTGCCACATTACCATGGTCCTGCCAAATTATCATGGGTTATCTGTGGCCCTCTACTGAGGCCATAATGCATGTATCCTGGTATCCATCGGTGGATAAGAAACTACCCCCAACACTTAGTAACTTAAAACAACAAATAATCATTTATTTTATTGATGAACTCACAATTTGGACAGGGCCTGGTGGGCAGCTCGTTTCTGTGCCATGTGACAGAAGCTGAGGCACTTGACTGGTGCTGGAGAATCCACTTCCAAAATGACTAGCCACTTAGTGCTGGTTGTCATCTGGGTGAGCTGTCAGGCTCTTAGCGAGGCCTTCAGGTGTCTAGGAGGGCCTCTCCTTGACTTCCTCCCAGCAAAGCGAATGGTCGAAGAGAGAGGAAATGGAAGCTGCCAGTCTCCCAAGGCCTGGGCCTAGAAGCCGGCACAGCATCATTTCTGCCATGTTCTATTGGTCAGAGCAGTCACAGAGGCCTCTCTGATTCAAGGGGAGAGAACATAGGCCTACTCTTGATGTAAGGAGTATCAGGGGATTTTAGACTATCTTTAATCCACCACAATTTATAAGTGGTCTCCTCTGTAGCTACCCTCTCCAGGTTTCAATAACTGCTCTCTCCTCTTGTTCCACCTGACCTGGGATAGAGCAGCTAGCTCCTGGTTAATGCTTGTCTCAAGGTCTATACTATCACTGGTTCAGTTTACCTACACCCTGACCACAGGTTTGTAATAGCTTCTTTATTAACCCCTCCCCTTCAAAATATCCAGTTTAAGTGTACCCAGGTATTTTCTGCGACCCTGGCAACATTTCTCTGCCAAGTTCCTACTTGACCCCCAAGGAATATTCCATGAAACCACCCTCCTCAAAACTTCTCTTCCCAACTCCCACCAGCCCCAAAACTTCCCACTCTCCAATCTCCTTTTAACTTTACCTATCACTTTCCTTCTGGCCCTTAGAAGATCTTGGCTCAGTCAGTAACAGGTAGTTAACTTATCAAAATAATTCATGCTTCTATGCTTCCAGGCTTCACACCCCACTCACCCAGGAAAATGTTTATACTGTTACAGAGTTTCTCCAGAGTCAACCTTAACCCAAAGAAAAATCCATATAGAAATTTGTGAACCTCCAATTAGGCTAATAAACTGGTGTTTTTAGTCTAGCTAGCCTTTCTGATCCCTTCAAACCACACAAACAACATCCAAATTTTTGCTGCTCTCAGCCTCCTAAGACGTTTGGATCCCTTGCAGAGCTTGAAGATCTATTTTCCTTTCTTTGGCTTTTCCCTGATGATTCTCAGGCCTTCAATGGGGAACTATAACTGATAAGTCCAGGTCCAAGGCAAAAGGGCATATTTACTGCTCCAATGCTTCATTTTATTCAGAGGCAAATATATATCTCCCAGCAAGTGATAAACAGAACAAAGTTACATTTTCTTTTTTCTTTTCTTTCTTTTCTTTTTTTTTTAGAGAGAAAGAGAGAAACATCAATCAGTTGCCTCCTGTACGCACTCTGACCACTGGGGATCAAACTCACAACCTAGGTATGTGCCCTGACTGGGAATTGAACCCATGACCTTTTGGTGCCCTGATGATTCTCCGAACAAATGAGCCACATGGGCCAGGGCACGAAGTTCTATTTCTATGGCATTGCAAAAATAGCTATTTCTGGATTCTTACCTGGAACTCTGATTCTTATGGTGCCTGCCATGCACTTAATCAGCAGATCCAGGAAAGGCAGCACTGAATCTATTTTGGAAACACTTTCTTGCTCTCCAGTACTTCCAGAACTTTTAAAAATTAATTCATTACAGAAATATTTATTTGAATACTTGTGCATGTGGCAAGCAATGTCCTAAGCATTGGGCATCAATGATGAGCAAAATCAGATGGACTAGAAGACACAGTATTCAAAGAATTACACGAATAAATGTGAAATAACAAATTGTGATATCAGTTTCCTTGTAGTGTGTATAATAGGAAGATTGTCATAATGAGAGAGGTCAGGAACAGGAACTTGTCACCTTTAAGTCCCACTGATGCTCCCACCCTTTACCAAGCTCATTCCTGCCCTTGGATAACCGTGCCACTTACCAGCTATGTGCTAAAGTGAAAGTCAGTCCCTGTTGCTTACAGCCTTGAGCTGTTGAGTGTTAGAAAGTTCCACCTACAGCAGCCCTGTAGGCTCTCTTGTCCAACCAACCCATCCTCTGAGATATCAAGAGCCCTGGGACACAATGGGAGGGGCTCTTGGAATGGCTCTTGGTAGGAGGCTCCTTCTAAAGCAGAGTGAACTTTGTCTCATGATGGCATGGCCAGGTTTTCTATGACACCTACCAGTTGCCTGGCCAAGCTTCCTAAGGATTCTCTACCAAGCAGCCCCAACCCCATTTACTAGGATGCCTCAAAGGCAATGTTGCCGAGATGTTAATGGGGCACCTGGCTTGGCTCTTCATCTAGGATTCTATGGAAGTCTTTCTACCGTGTCTCTGGGTATTATTATCCTGATATTTACTTTTAGTTGCTTCTTTACTTATAACTAATCATGGGGCAAACTACATGTTTAGGCAGTACTCAGGGTTCTCTGTGCCCCATTTTCATTCTGTCATCTAATGAGAGCCAAGTGACAGCCCCTGGGGATGTCTGCACCCTCCAGAAATTCATGTTACTAGAGCAGACACCCCAGCAAACTCGCCCTTCCTGCTCTTCCCTGCCTGTGTACAGAACGTGTGCCTGCCTCACAGCTGACGCCCCCAAATGTTATGATGAACATTCCCATTTGAGGATGCTTGTCTGGTCAAGCAACAAACAATAGCTGAGATAAACGTGGCTCAGTATTGAATTTAAATGCTGTTTCTGCCACTTACCAGCTATGTGCATTTGGACAACATACTGAAACAGCCTCAGTTTCTTCATCATCAACAACAACAACAAAGAGATAATTTTCACCTACCCAGAATAAATGACAGCAACCTTAGCCCAGTGCTGGAAACCCAGAAGGTGCTCGACAAATGTTAATTTCCTTTATGTTCTGACAATCTGCTATGGCCAAAGATCCTTCAACTCAGCCATCTGCTCTAAGACAGAAGCAAAAGTACAGAATATTTGTTGTAATAAAGCTAATTTTCTGAAATAAAGCCTTTTTTTCTGGAAAGAAGGACCATATCCTAAAGAATTAGAGACAAAGACATCACATCCCACAAAGAGTGGGATGGTAGGGGCCAAGCTGGGCTTTCACAGACAGCCGAAATTCCTAGAATGGAGGTAGGAATGTTTCCAGAAAGGGGACCAGGCCCTGAGCATGTCTGCCTAGGGCGAGCCAGTAGTGTGTGGGTTCTTGACTTCATGCAGGAAAGATTTCACAAGACGAGTCCAGGTGATTTTTAGAGGATGTTTATTAAAGCTGGGGACAGTGAAACAAAGAAGGGCCTAGGATAGAAGAAGCTATAGGAGAGAGACTAGGTAGGAAAATGAAGCTAGGTTGGGCTGCTTTGGCTCACTAAGGAGTCAGAGAAAAGGGGACTTTGGGGCCAGGTTCTGAGGGTTAGGCTGGGACAAGCTGTCGCTGCCCATTACTCCCTGGTTGCAAGTCTCATGGGGTCCCTTAGAATTTAGGAGATGCATGCCTGTGGGAGAAGAAGAGAGGGAAGGGAAAGGTGCAGACATGTTCCCGGGAGGGAGAGCGTGCTGGGACCTTTGTTTTGAGGGGTTTTAAAGGCTGGAAGTTTAGGGGAGGGTCTCAATAGAATATTCATTTTTTTACATTTATCTTTATTGTTGAAAGTATTACAGATGTCCCGTTTTTTTCCTCCAATTGACCCCTTCTACCCTATACCCACACCCACCCCAGGCCTTCACCACACTATTATCTGTGTCCAAGAATTATACTTATAAGATCTTTGGTTAATCTCTCCCCACCCATCCACCCACCCACCCCTGCCTTCCCTCTGAGATTCATTAGTCTGTTCCATGCTTCTATGTGTTTTATGCTGATGTGCCAAAATGAGATTTATTCCCTTAACTTCATCTGTCCTTGGGTATAGTTGGCACAAATGGCACTCATTGGATTTCTGCTATCCATCTCCCTGAATAGGGTGATTTAAACTATTTATACTCTGGTTGGGAAGAAGAAGTGTAAACCATTTACTCTTAAGTGTCCTTGGTTACAGAAGATAGGCTTTTTTAATTTACTAGATGGCTGTAAACTGCTTGGCAGTTTAACTATCTGTCTCAGTTTCCCTATTATACTTGTCTTGGCTTACTAGCCTGCCTCAGGGAGGTCTTCATGGTCTAAGAGATTCCTTTAATCCTGAGGAAGCAAGTGCAGATATTGGAAATGTTTCAAATAGAGCCAGTCCACTGCCCTAAAATGCCACAGGGGCCTGACTCAGACCAACAACTCCATGCCCACCTCCATTCTGTGAGTCAAGGAGGGAGTGATGACTGACAGGAACTCCGTCTCTCTAGAAAGAGCAAGCTAGTGCCTCCAAACTGCTCCAATTGGAACAGGGTCTGTGAAAGGGTCTGATGTCACCAGCAATGACAACAAATGCATCTTGACGACCCCTCCAAGCTGAGTCAAGAATTTAAGAGACTCCCTTTGCCCAACTTGGAAAGAGGCTGTGAGAGAGAATGTGCCAGGGCTCAGAGCAGCCCTGCCAGCCTCCGGAGCGTATGAATAAATTCATGTTGTTCTGCATGCCCAGAGGACAAGACTGCCTCTCCTTGGGTGACCTTGCTGGCAGCAGTGGCTTGGTTAGTATGTGGACTTTTATCATATTCAAAAGATTCTACATTTGAAAAGAGTTAAGCTGGAGGAGACTGAGAAAAAAGGAGTCAGAGAAGGCCTACTGGGGTAGCATAAGCCTCCAACCAGGTGTAAGCCAGGGCCTGAGTGGGTAGTACACAAAGAAAGCGTCTCTCTCACACGCTTCTCCAAATGCAAGGGGTTACTATAGTAATAGGGATAATCTCACTTATCGAGAGTTGACTGTGTGCCTAGAACTTGACTGAGCACTTTACATCTGTCGTTTAATTTAACCGTTACAGCCACTTTAGGAGGTAAGTATTATCTCTGTTTTACAAACAGGAAACTGAGGTTCAGAGATGACAAATCACCAGCCCCAGGTCAAAACTGTTAATAAGTGGTAGCGTTGTGATTCTGTTTATGAAGAGCAATAAAGAAAAGTGTGGCAACTCAGAGTTCCTCCAGGAAAAGTACTTCGAAGTAATAGACTCTGAGGATTAGAGGGGACCTTCAAGCGACCCTGTCATTCACTCCAGGCTTCTCTGTCTCCTATTCACCAAGGGCAGGAGGAATGAATCCCCAGGCCCTCAATGAAACATCAGCTCTTCCCAGTGAGCATTTGGCACATGCTATAAATTGTGCTGGGAAAGATTAGGGCCCTTCTCTTCGTATCCCATGAAGATATTCTTATTTAGGAAGGTCAGAGCCCTGTGGCCTGTGAGTCACAAAGAGCCCCTTGCTTAGGAGGGTCCCATGCTTAATTTACTGCTCTGCTATTGCTGCCTTGAAATCTTAATAAATTTTTTAACAAGGGACCCTGCCTTTCTATTTTGTAGTTGTGAGACAAGCCAGAAAGTCAGGACAAGCGGAATAGGGAATTTGAGACATGTAGTTAAACAAGCAGTTTGCAACCATCTAGTAAATCTAGATGGCAAGCAGTTTGCAGCCTACTAGTAAATCCTATCTTCCCTAAACCAAGGGCAGTTAAGAGTAAATGGTTTGCACTCTCCTCCCCAACCAGAGGGTAAGTAGCTTAAATCACTCTACTCTGGGAGATAGAAGAAATCCAATTAGTGCCACTTGCCAACCACACCCAAGGACAGATGAATTTAAGGGAATCTCATTTTGGCACATCAGCATAAAACTAATGAATATCCTGTTGGGATCCTCCCCTAAGACCTCCCCTAAACTCCCAGCCTTTAAAGCCCTCAAAACAAAGATCCCAGTGTGCACTTTCCCTCCTGGGAGCACACCTGTGCCTCCCCCTCTCCCCCTTTTCTTCCCCCACAGGCATGCATCTCCTAAATTCTAAGGGACCCCAGGAGGCTTGCAACCAGGGAGCCCTGGGCTGCAGCAGTTTGTCCCAGGAAAAACCCCTGAACTTGTCCCCAAAGTCCCCTTTTCTCTGACTTCTTAGTAAGCCAAAGCTGCCCAGCCTAGGCTCACTTCCCCAACTAGTCCTTCTCCTGTTATCCTAGGCCCTTCTTTGTTTCACTGTCCCCAGCTTTAATAAACATTGTCTAAAATTCACCTGGACTAGTGCTGTGAAATTTTTCCTTCCAAGAACCCACATACTATCAGCTGGCCCTACGTAGACCTGCTCGGCCACGTCCCCTGTGTGGTAACAATTGTAACCTTGTGTGATCCATTTCTTTAAAATGACCCTTTCACCTTTCTGTCAGTCCACTCCCTTTCTTAGTCAGTAAGCCCTTAGGACATCAGATTCTGGTCAATATCAAACTATCTAAGAACAGAGCCTCAGGTATGCTGACCACAGATACAGAGTTTCAGTTAAGTTAAAGATAACATCTTGACTTCAGTTGTGTTTCAGCATAAGGCCCAAGAAACCAAGACAGACTACACCCTCAGAAAACCATACAGACCAATGCCATGGCTGACATTAGGACCTTATGCAACAATCAACTTCTCCCTACCCTAGCCCCAACCAATCAGTATAGCCCATGAACCCAACTCCTTTAGCCATCATGATGAATGATTCCCCCCCCCCCCCCCCCCCCCATGTAATACATGCCCTAGAAGCCATCAGGAGCCAGGTCTTTTAGTACTAGCTTACCTGTGACTCTGGGGTTGGCACCATTTCCTCAACTAGTAAACCTCTACATTCTTTGCCGCAAACTCCTATTTGTGTTTGATTGGGCTTTGATGCATGCAGGTGAACAGACCCTCTAGTCCAGTAACATAATGAGTCCCACAAATTCTATAGCTGGTCCTGAACAGAGCTTTAGGACTAAGGCAGGAAGAGGGAGCCAACTGTGGTAGGCAGTAGACAAGAGCAGAGCAAGGACTATGGGCCAGGTACAGAAGGTCACCAGGGTGAAATACCCCTGGTGCCTAGCAAAGGACAATTGTAGGGTGGGACCTTGCCCCCAGGGTGACCTTTCCTCCCTAACGATAACATCTAGGCCTCAGTTGTATTTCACCTCCAGGCCCAGAAAAAAACAGCAAAACTAGACAAGCAACCTCAGAACCAACTGCTTTGGGTAATGATCCCCCTCTCTGGCACAGAGCAATCAATCAGTGGAGACCTAGACCCTGAAAGGACATACCTGGAAAGCTGCTGCATAGTCTACTGAGATCTTCCCCTGGGACCTCTCCTAAAATCTCCACCCTTAAAACCCTTAGGATGGAGGACCCAGAGGCTTTCCCTCCAGGGAGTATGCCAGTGCCTTTCCCTTCCCCCACCCCCTCTCCCCACTTTCAGGCTCCTTACCATTTCCTTCCTCACTCCCAAGCTCCAAGTGCCATTCCTTTGCCTCTGTACCTTGTTTCCTAAGCCCATTTCTTCTACGAATTACTTCTTCTACCTCTGTGATTTTATAAATAAGTATTCTCTTATAGTTTGAGTCTTGGCTCTGAATTCTTTCTTAGCCAGAACTCAAGTACTGAGGTTGCTGAACCAATATCTGGTCTGACCCCACTGGCCTAACACCTGGTGCCATTCCTGCCACCCACAACAAAACTACAGTGTCTTCTGCCTATAATTTCTTCTACTCCATAATGGGCTACGTGGTTAGAATGCTGCACTGAATGGATCCCAAAGAGCAATGATAAGCCACTTTCCAATAAAATGCAAGTGAAACAGTACTTAAAATTTGTCAATGTAGAAGAAATGCACTGGTGAATGTGATTTTTCAAAAATGTAACTGTAGTACCAATTGCTAAAACTGGCAACTCGATTCTTGGAGTTGGAAAGGAACAAACTTTACTCCCAATGTTTTCCTGGACAGTCTAATAATACATGAGACAGATTAGCAAGAGAAAATAATCAAATTTAATACATACATATGTACGAGAACCCCACATATATGAGAGTCACATGTAGGAGAGATTCAGAGATAGAATGGGGGATGGAGGTAATAAGACATCCTGAGCTGGGGATGAGGTAATGCACCTTGGGGGCTTCAAAGGGTCATTGCAGAATGACAGGAAGAGCAGATGTTTAGTAAATAAAAGTTTTCCCTACCAAATTGGTGGGTCTAAAATGTTATCGATGATAATCTCTTATTATGGGCAAGGTCCCTAATTCAAGTAGTTAGAGGGAAGTCCAGAATTTTCTCTTGAGCCTGCTGCTAAAGTTGCCTCAAAACAAAATAATTGCATATCACAGAGACACATCTTGGAGTGACTCGTTCTGGACCCCCACACAGGTTTCATTCAATTTCATAAAAACCACAAAGAGCTTCTCACTCATTCCTCATCATTGCTGAGCTCAGGAATTTCAAATTCACAATCATAGCAATTATCATAATTTTGCTCAGATTTCCACAGCAATACAGAGGATCATAAGGAAGAAAAGGAGCATTGTTTATTGCCCAATTAAGTGGACCACGTACAAATAGGGTTGTATGTCCTCATGTCAAAAGCCCTTGTGTTTACCATACCCTGTGCTTCAGGGCATGCTTTAGTTTACAGTGGTCAGGAGTCAGATGCCTGAACAGACACGAGGCCTTAGTTGTTTTTCAAGGACTATGATCACCTAAAGAAAAAAAGAAAAATTCAAGCAGAGAATCTGTGTTCGTGGAGAATCAGGCTTCTCCTAATCTTTTTTTTTTTTTTTTTAATATATCTTTATTGATTTCAGAGAGAGGAAGGGAGAGGGAGAGAGAGAGAAAGAGAGAGAAACATCAATGATGAGAAAGTCGTCAGTGATCGGCTGCCTTCTACATGCCCCCAACTGGGGATCAAGCCCACAACCCAGGCATGTGCCCTGACCAGGAATGAAACCTTGATTTCCTGGATCCTAGGTTGATGCTCAACTGCTGAGCCATGCCTGGCTGGGACCCAAATTTTGATGTAGGTATATGAGCCCATGTGATGTAAAGGACTAAACTAAGTCAAAATTAAGCATAGTTTCCGAGGTGTTTTCTTTAAAGAGAGGATCAACTACTTTCACTTATTGGCCTATTACCCCTTCCCACACACATACAATTTTACTACCTTCATTAAAAGACTAGAGGTATTTTCTCCTCTCTAAGTTTAGGTTGCTGGAATAGCTGACACTAGTGATCATCAATCATTCATTCATTCATTCATTCATTCATTCATTCACAAGGCAAAGTCAAAACATGTGGATACCCTGAATAAGCTAATAATTTAGCATCCCTTCCACCAAAATTCTTTTACTGTTTGTTCAGCATCTATTTAGTGGAGGTAGAAAGCTGATTTGACATTAATAAAAAAATAAAAATGTCTTTGTTTATGACTCACATGTCAACTATCCTCTCATCCTCTTCTCTGAGTATTTTCAAAGTAAACCTCCACTTGCAGGAGCACGTTGGTGAGCAATGTAATTTACTGACATGTTTGAAATGGTGATGCAGAAAGGTATTGACATTGCACAGCAGAAAGTATTTTGCTTTAAAAAAAAAAAATGTCACCCCCAGGGAAAGAAAAATGTGTTTAAAATGAACCTCTCCCTTTTTTTTTTTTAATATATCTTTATTGATTTCAGAGAGAGGAAGGGAGAGAGAGAGAGAGAGAGAGAGAGAGAGCAACATCAATGATGAGAGAGTCATTGACCAGCTGCCTCCTGCACGCCCCAAACTGGGCATTGAGCCTGCAACCCGGGCATGTGCCCTGACAGGGAATCGAACCTCGATCTCCTGGATCCTAGGTTGATGTTCAACTGCTGAACCATGCCCGGCCGGGCAAACCTGTTCCTTTGTCTTCACCTTTTTATTATTACTATTCCCCTCAGTCATCTTCTTACCTTCAGAGAGTCCTCCACATATTAGTAGATCCTTGGTTAACCCAGCCAGTATGACTGGGAGGCAGAACAAAAGCAGCAAAATCTTCCAGGGCCTTTGTGAGCAAAGACTGGCAGTCCCAGGGTGGCTGCAGCACCTATACTATCCTCTCCTCTCCTGCACATTTCCTCCACTTTCCCACACACACAGAGGCCCTGATACATTCATCAAGACAACCCACCTCCCCAAAGGCTAACATTCACCAGAAAAGCCAGACTCTGACACAGCCTCTTCCTGTAACTCAAAGGGAATATTGCCCATCTTGTAGTTGCCTGGACCTCCTCCATCAGGGTCCCTAGGGCCCACTTTGAAACTGCTCCTGTAAACTAGATGGATGATTCTCTTTGATAGGTCACCTTTACATAGGATCTCTTCAGTAGAAGACCTCCTGGGATAGAAGACCATGAGTTCTGAAAACAGAGGATGGAGAGCTAGAACCTAACTGAGATTCTTTAGGCACCAGGGAGAAAAGTCCCCAAATGCCTATAGGAATGGGGATAGAGAGGAAAGTGATGTACATAAAGCTAGGAGGAAAACCTCCTGATAACAGACACATGGCAGGTAAGCAGCAGAAGCTGTTAAAGTTAACTACTACTCCCTCCTTTCCATCCCAGAACTCTCCTGAAGAATCTCCTGGGATGTGCAGTAAGTGGGTAGTGATAGTTTCTTGCTCCATTTTACTTCTTAAATAATTTCCTCTTCTATCCACAGAGAATACTTCTTAAGCCTTTTTGGGGGGGGGAGCCAACAATGATTTTTTTTTTAATCCTCACCCAAGAATTTTTTTTCCCTCCAGTGCTTTTCAGAGAGAGTGAAAAGGAGGGAGGGAAAGAGAGGAGAGAGAAAGAGAGAAACATCGATGAGAGAGAGACTCATCAATTGGCTGCCTCCTGCACGAGCCCTCTCTCTCATGTCATTTATATTGAATGGCTGCTACCCCCAGACTTAAAATTATGTTAATATACCTTTCAAGTTACTTTCCCCTCTGCTTAAACCCTCTATTGAACCAACCCTATCTGTCATTCTTACCACCACCACTGCTGATGCCCTTAAACAGTACCCACTCTCCCCACCCTCACATTCTAGTGGGAGGGAATACAGTAAAACAGCACAGCAACACACCCACACAAGGTAAAGCTGTGAACGCCCAAAGAATGTTGCAGATGGAAAATGCTAGAAGATCAAGAGTGGAGAGAGAGCTTTAACCAGAGGCAAAGAGAATATGAGTGGCATTAGAAGTAGTTTAATGGCAAAGATTGTGAGCCAAAAGGCAGGTCTACTCAGGATAAAGTGAATTCCTTAGTCCAAAGTAGTTTGTTCATTCAAGATGGAAGCTCTCAAGACAGTGGTGTGCTGGTAAATATTTAACAACTAGATCTGATTTGTAAACATTGCCAATTTTCATGATATAAATACTTCTTCCATGGCCCTTTTCGAGCTACCAACATGATATCCCTGAACACAGAATTGAAAAGACACACAAAAAACTGGCTCTCCCAAGCAGGTACAAGTTGGCTCAGGTACACTACTAGGACAAGATCTCTGCTACCTACTGCTTAAAGCTAATCAAGTTTCATTAGCCCCTAAGCAGCACTTTTCAAGATGGAGATGGGCTGACAGAGAGAACAAATCAGCTACATCAATACCTGGTGTGCAAAATAAAGAGCTTCCCAGACAAAAAAAAAGGCTAAAGGAATTCAGTACCACCAAACCAGCATTGCAAGAAATGCTAAAAGGACTGCTCTAAGAAAAAGAAGGAATAGTGAGAGAAAGGTACATCAGCATAAAGGGGGAAAATGGCATCAAATAAGTTGATACCAATAGTAACCTTAAATGTAAACGGAATAAATGGTCCAATCAAGAGACACAGAGTAGCTGAATGATAAGAAAACAGGATCCAAATATATGCTGTCTACAAGAGACCTATCTGAGAGCAAAAGAAACGCAAGTTAAAAGTGAAGGGATGGAATAAAATATTCCATGCAAATAGAAAGGAAAAGAAAGCTAGAGTAGCAATTCTTATTTCTGACAAAAGAGACTTCAAAATAGAGACCATAACAAGAGACAAAGATGGTCACTACATAATACTAAAGGGATCAATCCAACAGGAGGAAATAACCCTTATAAACATTTAGGCACCCAATATAGGAGCACTTAAAAATATAAAAAATTTATTGGTGGACTTTAAGGGGGAGATAGACAGCAACACAATCATAGTGGGGGATTTTAACACCCCACTGTCAGCACTGGACAGATCATCAAAACAAAAAATCAACAGGGGAACAAAGACCTTAAATGACTCACTAGACCTAATGGATTTAATTGACATTTACAGAACATTTCATCCCAAAGCAGCGGAATACACATTCTTCTCAAGTGCACATGGAACATTCTCAAAAATAGATCACATGTTAGGGCATAAGGCAAGTCTCTACAAATACAAGAAGATTGAAATCATATCAAGCATCTTCTCAGATCACAATGTCATGAAACTAGAAATCAACCACTATAAAAAAAAAACAAAAATATTCAAACACATGGAAGCTAAATAGCATGTTATTAAACAATGAATGGGTTACCAAGGAGATCAAGGAAGAAATCAAACACTTCATGGAAAGTAACGAAAATGACCAGACAACAACCCAAAATCTATGGGACACAGCAAAAGCAGTCCTGAGAGGAAAATTCATAGCATTACAGGCTTATCTCAAGAAACAAGAAAAAGATCTAACGAACCATCTAACACAACAACTAAAAGAACTAGAATGAGAATAGCAAGAAAAGCCCCGAGGAAGTAGAAGGAAGGAAATAATAAAGATCAGAGCAGAAATTAATGACATAGAAACTAAAAAGACAATACAAAAAAATCAATGAAACCAAGAGCTCATTCTTTGAAAAGATAAAAATAAGATTGATGCACCTTTAGCCAGACTCATCAAAAACAAAGAGAGAGGACCCAAATAAATAAAATCAGAAATGAAAGAGGAGATATAACAACTGACCCAACAAAAATACAAAGAATTGTAAGAAAATACTACAAGCAACTATATGCCAATAAACTGGACAACATGGGTGAAATGGACAAATTCCTAGAAGCATACAACCTTTCAAAGCTGAATCAAGAAGAGGCAGAAAACCTGAATAGGCCGATAACAACTAATGAAATTGAAGTGGTAATCAAAAAACTCCCAGCAAGCAAAAGTCCTGGACCAGATGGATTTAAAGACGAGTTTTACCAAACATTCAAAGAAGAATTAACACCTATTCTATTCAAACTATTCCAGAAAATTCAAGAGGAGGGAAAACTCCCAAGCCCTTTTTATGAGGCCAGCATCATCCTAATCCCAAAACCAGATAAAGACACTACAAAGAAAGAAAATTACAGGCCAATATCCCTGATGAGCATAGATGCTAAAATCCTCACTAAAATACTAGCAAACCAGATCCAGCAATACATTAAAAAGATCATGACCAAGTGGGATTTATTCTGGGGATGCAAGGTTGGTATAACATCCGCAAATCAATAAACGTGATACATTACATAAACAAAATGAAGGTCAAAAATCATATGATCACATCAATAGATGCAGAAAAAGCATTCGACAAAATCCAGCACCAATTTCTGATAAAAACTCTCAGCAAAGTGGGAATAGAGGGATCATACCTCAACATAATAAAGGCCATATATGACAGACCTACAGCCAACATCATACTCAATGGGCAAAAACTAAAACCATTTCCATTAAAAACTGGAACAAAACAGTGATGTCCACTTTCACCACTCTTATTCAACATAGTCCTGGAAGTTCTCGCCACAGCCATCAGATAGGAAGAAAACATCAAAGGTATCCAAATTGGAAAGGAGGAAGTAAAACTGTTGTTATTTGCAGATGACATGATATTGTACATAGAAAAGGCTAAAGACTCGGTCAAAGTACTACTAGATTTGATAAATGAATTTGGCAAGGTAGCTGGATACAAAATCAACATCCAGAAATCAATGGCAGTCTTATACACCAACAATGAACTTGCAGAGAGAGAATAGAAACTAAAAATAAAAATACCATTTACCATTGCAACTAAAAAAATAAGATAACTAGGTATAAACTTAACCAAGGATGTAAAAGACCTGTACTCGGAAAACTACGGGAGGCTGAAAAAAGAAATAGACGAAGATATAAACAAGTGGAAGAATATACCATGCTCATGGATTGGGAGAATTAATATCATTAAAATGTCCATACTACCCAAAGCAATTTATAAATTCAATGCAATTCCTATGAAAATACCAACAGCATATTTCACAGACCTAGAACAAACATTTCAAAAATTTATATGGAACCAAAAAAGACCCCGAATAGCTGCAGCCATCTTGAGAAAAAACAACAGAGTGGAAGGGATCACGTTGCTGGACATCAAACTGTACTACAAAGCCATTGTAATCAAAAGAGCCTGGTATTGGTACAACAACAGACGTATAGATCAATGGAACATTACAGAGTCCCCAGAAATAGACCCACTCCATTATGGTCAGTTAATATTTGACAAAGGAGGCAAGAGCATACATTGGAGTAAGACAGTCTCTTCAATAAGTGGTGCTGGGAAAATTGGACAGCTACATGCAAAAAAATGAAACTAGACCACCAACTTTCTCCATACACAAAAATGAACTCAAAATGGATAAAAGACTTAAATGTAAGTCATGAAACCATAAAAATCCTGGAAGAAAACATGGGCAGTAAAGTCACAGACATCCCACATAGTGGACTTTTCACTGATACATCTCCTAGGGCAAGAGAAACAAAGGAAAAAGTAAACATATGGGACTACATCAAACTAAAAAGCTTCTACACAGCAAAAGAAAACAGCCTCAAAATACAAAGGAACCCCAACGTCTGGGAAAACATATTTGCCAAGGATGTATCTGATAAGGGGCTAATTTCCAAAGTGTACAAAGAACTCATACTACTCAGCAAGAGGAAGACAAACAACCCAATTAAGAAATGGGCAAATGACCTGAATAGACACTTCTCCAAAGAGGACATACGGATGGCCAAGAGACACATGAGAAAATGCTTGGCGTCACTAATCATCAGAAGATGCAAATTAAAACCACAATGAGGTATCACTTCACACCTGTCAGAATGGCTGCCATCAACAAATCAACAAACAACTTGTGCTGGTGAGGGTGTGGAGAAAGGGGAACCCTAGTACACTGCTGGTGGGAATGCAGACTGGTGCAGCCACTATGGAAAATAGTATGGAGGTTCCTCAAAAAATTAAAAATGGAACTGCCTTTTGACCCAGGATCCTAAGAATCCTGAGACACTAATCAGAAAGAATATATGCACCCCTATGTTCATAGCAGCACAGTTTACAATAGCTAAGATCTGGAAACAGCCCAAGTGCCCATCAGTAGATGAGTGGATAAAAGAGCTGTGGGACATTTACACACATGGAATACTATGCAGCTGTAAAGAACATTCTTACACCCTTTGGGACAGTATGGATGGACCTAGAGAAAATTATGCTAAGTGAAATAAGCCAGGCAGAGAAAGACAAACATTACATGATCTCACTTATATGTGGAATCTAAAGAACTTAATAAACTGATGAACAGAATAGATTCAAGGACATGGAAGCATAGATCAGACTGATAAATGTCAGAGGGAGGGAGGAGGGTGGTTGGATGGAGGGGAAGAGATTAACTAAAGAATTTATATGCATATATGCACAACCCAAGGACATGGACAATGGTGGGGAGGGGTGTGGGATGGGGTGGAATGAGTCATTGGGGAGATAAAGGGATATTTTAAATAAAAAATAAAAATTAAAAAAAAAATTTTTTTAACTGTTTGGAAATGGTAAAAAAAAAAATAAAAAAATACCTGATGTGCTGCCTCCATACATGCAATAGGGAACTTGGCCTATTTTTAGCATTTCGATTCCCCGAATACTGTTGACAATCTCTGATCTTAGTGTTCCCTTAGTCTTAGTATTCCCTTCTGTAAAGGCAAGGGCATCTCATCTGCCCCTGCTCAGCCTTCTGGGCTAAGGAGAATATGCACCAACATAATCTACACCGCCCCCACCAGTGCTGCCCCTCCGGTAGCACCTCCCTAACTTCTCTTTGGATTTTCCTGAAAGCACAGTTGGTCACCTACTGACTGCATCCATTCAAAGTGCTAAAATGGCCTGGCAACCTGTACTAATATAACTCCTAGAAGTAAAAAAAACTCAGGACTCTCTGAACTCAAAGCCTTTTTCGTGCTGCACAGAGAAGTGGGAGGCACCAGAAACACAGTTAGGGTCTGGGACAGACGTCTTATAGGGAGCTCAGATTTCCCTGGGGGCCCTTCCAGCATTACCCCGCTGCCCTTTTATAGCCATCTACAAGAAGGATGCTACTATATGGGTCAAGCCATACCAACACTTTAGGGCCTACTGCCAGTGCAAGTGGGGTGCTGGGAGGTGATTGGGTGGAGTAAAAGGGAATCTACTGGGGAGGGGGGTAGGCAATGTCTAGTTTTTGAGTCTTGTATAAGGGAGTTTTCTTCCATCCACAGGTTTAAGTGTAAAGGATCAAAAGCAAACATCTCCTTTGCCCTCTTCCAGTTGGAGATAAATGCAGATTTTCTCCTAGAACAAGATAAGCTAGAAACAAGATGTGAAGGCCCAAAAATATGTCCTGAAAAATTAATGCGAATATATATGTGATTTTTTTTCTTTTTCATCCAAATCCTACTTCCAATTATTTTTTAAGATCTTGGCTATGGTATAATTGGAAGGAAACATTGTAGGTGGCTGTTCCAAGACACAGTCAATAAATCCATTTATAATTTCTTGGAGCAATCTGAACTCTGCAATTCTTTCTCTTGGTCTCTACACTTTGCTTTCCAAGTAAATTGAACCAAATTCATTATGAGAGATTTTATTGTATTTTACTCCCCCTTGCTAATACCTGACTGATTTCATTGTTTTCTCAGGCCATGTACCTAAATACCTAATTGATAGAGGGATGTGTGTTCTCTTTGAGTTGTACATTTGTCCCACTTGAGGGTTTTCTAAGTGTATGCTACCACTCCAAAGCCCCTGCTTATTGATTCTATATTGCACAATTTTCCAATAACCATCTTAATCACACAGATATAAATTCGCAGAAGTACTGTGAATCTTCCTGAATATTCACCAGGTAAGAGATGCAGGTGGCTTCTTTAACTAGAAAAGCCTGCAGGCAGTCACATGCCATGTTGGGAAAGGAAAGAGATTTCCACTGGGAGAGCTTATCTTTCCTTAAATATTTATGTTTGCTTTCTGTTATAAAATTACCACATCCCTCGCAAGAATTCCACCAAACATGTCTATTGTCTGAGTGGTTTGTTTTTTCTTTTGCTACAGTTTTCAAGATAGTACATACATGACTCTTTAAACTCACTGTGAAAAGTCAGGGGACTCTCTTCTGTTGCAGGCGAGATATGCGGGCTCATCAATTTCTTTAACATTTTTTTTTTCATAACTGCATAGAAACTCCACTCTGTACATTCTCAACACTCTTCTAGTAAGCACAGCTTATGATGATAAAGAACTTAATATTAAAGATACCTCATACTTGTTTATAACCTTTTTTCTTCTGTTACTTGCAACAAAATCTTGAGATTTCTGAATCAGATGAATTTATCTGAAGTGACCTTCACAATTTAGTTTACTTCACTTTTGCTATAAGCAACATGGAGAGAGACATATCTGCTCCTACCCCACAATGAAGAAGGAATGGATAGCTTGGCTGCCCTGGGGAGAGTGGTATTCTACAGAGCACACAGTAAGTGCTGGTGGAGATGGAAAAAAAGGTCCTCCTTCCCAAGTAACTTACAAGCCAGGAACCCAAGATGGACCAAAGTCTGTAACAAAAGCCCAGAGACAAGTCCATTTACTTACCCTCCAGGATAAGACCTCTATCTTCCTTGCCCAATTTCTCAAGGTGCTCAGCACATTTTTATATCCAATAACTGTGGCCGACTAACTAAAAGAACGATGAACAGTCACTTGATTAGTGTCTTATCTTTGGTTAGCATATGTATAGTATTTGGTTGTTCAAAAAAAGAAATGGAAAGTTTGACAACTTTTGCTTTGAATTAGAAAATGCCCAAAGTTCCAAATGAAAAGGTTTTTTTGTTTTTTGAGGGGTTTTTTCCCAAAATATTACAGATGTCCCCTTTTTTCCCCATTGACCCCTTCCACCCCGTATCCATTCCCCACCCCAGGCCTCCACCACACTATTGTTTGTGTCCATGGGTTATGCATATATGCATATAAATTCTTCGGTTAATATCTATCCACCCACTCACCTCCCCTCTGGGATTCATCAGTCTGTTCCATGCTTCTATGTCACTGAATCTGTTTCTTTCATCAGTTTATTTTGTTCTTTAGATTCTACATATAAGCAAGATCATGTGATATTTGTCTTTCTCTGCCTGGCTTATTTAACTTAGCATAATATTCTCCATTTCCATCCATGCTGTCCCAAAAGGTACAAGATCCTTCTTCTTTACAGCTGCATAGTATTCCCTGGTATAAATGTCCCACAACTTTTTTATCCACTCATCTACTGATGGGCACTTGGGCTGTTTCCAGATCTTAGCTATTATAAATAACACTTCTATGAACATACGGGCGTATATATTCTTTCTGATTAGTGTTCTAGGATTCTTAGGATATATTCCTAGAAGTGAGATCACTGGGTCAAAAGGCAGTTCCATTTTTAATTTTTTGAGGAACCTCCACACTGCTTTCCATTGTGGCTGCACCAGTCTGCATTTCCACCAGCAGTGTACCAAGGTTCCCCTTTCTCCACACCCTCACCAACACATGTCGTTTGTTGATTTGTTGATGGAGCCATTCTGACAGGTGTGGAAAAGTGTCTTAAGTCATTTTGTTATCATATCTCAATTTTTTCCCACCCAACAACTTTCTAGGATATAGAGTAGAATGATAGAGTCTTACAGACACCTCTTGAAGCCCAAGAGATTATCTCATCCCATATTTCACTTTTTGGAATTCCTGTAGCATTCTTGTTTGACACAGATCAAAACATCATTATGATGTTTTATGTAATTTATTAATTTGCAGAGAGGAAGGTATAAATTCTAGGCTGAATTCAATCATCAGAGAATCTCTGTTGGGTAAAAACCAGTAGGAGTGATTTTCAGTGTGTGCTATAGTGAATCTCTACCTGATTTCTCTGAAATGTTACCTGGGCAGTTAACTTGTTTAAAGTGAGCTTCTAATGTAAATTATATCATCCTTCCTATAAAATTTGCTTTTCACCAACTAAAAGGACTGCTAGATTTAGAGGAAAGAGGTTAGAGCTGATTAGCTTATTGTACAAATGAGTCTTTAATAAGCATCTCTCAGTGATAACCAAGACAGTGGCAAAGGTAAGCTTTTGGTGGGAGCTGAAAACCTTGAGCATCATGCTATCAGATTTCTTATACTGCTACTTTCATGCTGAAAATCACTCCTTGGTCACCTTGATACTGCTCAAACTATAAAATGTCCATGATTACTTATAGCCAAAATATATTAGTATGAGTTTGATTCTCTTAAACAGTTCTATAATTCATTCTGAATCTTTTCAATGTTAGAAGATGCATATCCACTAGAGAAATCATCCAAAACAATCTTGAGGTCTCTTCTCTAACAATTTTGGAGACACCTCCTTAGCAAGGTAGGTTTTCTTAATGAACAGAGAGCTCCCTGGCCAGGACACCAACTGGATTCTTGTCCATAACCCTAATGGGACATGCTGAGCCCTATTTAAAGTAACTATATCAGTGCGCTCAAAATGGAAAGGTCTCACCACTGAAAGCTTAAGACTGAAGTAATACATTGCCCAGTTTTTCCAGAAGTCTACAATCTTCACTCTAGCATTACCCCTTCATGCTTTTCTTTGCTTCTAAAGATTTTTAAAAGTCTTCCACTCAGCCAGCATGACTCAGCAGTTGAGCGTTGACTTATGAACCAGGAGGTCACAGTTTGATTCCTGGTCAAGGCTCATGCCTGGGTTTTTGGGCTCAACCCTCAGTAGGGGGTGTGCAGGAGGTAGCCAATCAATGACTCTCTCATCATTGATGTTTCTATCTCTCTCTCCTTCTCCTTCTCTCTGAAATCAATGAAAACATATTTTTTTTAAAAAGTCTTCCCTATTTCTAGACCTTTGAACTGGATGAAACCCTGCCTTCTTTAAATATTGTCATCGGGTAATGCCTCAAACCTCACAACTATTTAATTAATATCTGATCAAATCTCTCATGGCTTTGCCCAAACCTAGTCATAGTTCTGGAGCGTATGCCCATGACAAATCTCATGCTTTCTCAAGGCCCCCTGATGGATGGGCCTGAGCCAGCGGATATAGCCATAGGAGTGTGATGTTGGTGATGGTAGCAGTAGCAGTAGCAATCACAAGAGCTATTAACAGATATAGAAATCAGAGCACAAAATGGCCATGTCACGAATAGCCATAATTCCAAACCTTACAGACAACAACTGCGCTGACGCTGATATTTATGTTCCAACCAGTTAGTAGTCCGCTTCAGTAACTTTATCCTTTGTGAAATGTGTATTTTTTAACATTGGCATTCCCACTCACCTTTCATACCATGCCTTTCGACTTCCAGCTGCCAGTGAGCATTTCAAGGTATTGGGGGAGCTACAGCAAACCCGCCAATGGTTTCCTTTCAGCTCCATTACCTTCTTTGTACAACATTAATTTGAATAGTTTATTGTATTATAACCTTATCATTTGTTTGTTTGTTTAAGAAGAAAATGAAAAACAAAATGCAGGTGACTGGGATGCAAAACACATATTTTATAAATTTATTCTAATTGAGTTCAAGATAGAAATCATTAGAGATGCCAAAAAACTTCATATAACATTCATAAAAACTCATATAACTCCTGAGCACTTGAGAAAAAAAACTGTTCCTAATTCCCAGCACTCTAGACAGGTTTCCAAACTTACCCAAAGCTGCTGGTTTGGACTAGTGACCACAGTCAATCAAGCTCAAACCAATCAAATTCTCCATCCACAGTCTTTCGGAATCCTAAGGCCTCCTCCTCTGGGAGGCCCCCAACCCCAGAAATTAGAGAAAAGAAAAGGGCCTCCAGAAAAGACAACCAAACAAGTCCCAAAATTATCTTTGAGCCAAAATTTTATGGATTTTCCCCTTTCAAAATCCAAATTAACTAGGGGACTTTCCATGCCTTCCTTCCGCAGACAAAGGCTTTTTGAACTCTTTGGAAGCAGAGCACCTGATAAATAAACCATAACATAATAAATTAAATGTGTATCACTGCATCTATCTCCTAGTATGAGAGAAGCTCCTGGTCTTATTCTTTCAAGGTTTATATTTCAAGGTAAAATTTCAGCATAATTTAGAAAGTTCCTTTTCTATTGAGTCAATTTGCTGCTTTTGAAATATTGTACAAATAACTCACATACACTGTGTTGGTGGGTGAATAATCTGTCTTTTGATGAAAAGCATAAGTTCTTTTCAGAAGGAATCATTTATTTCTTAACACCCCCAAGGCAAAAACCTCCCAAGATAAAGCTAGGACTCTTCCCTTCTCTGACTTATTTGACACCACATTTATAAAATAAATTCTCTAAATCAAATGATTGTCAACATACAGTTTTGGAGGTTTGTTCTCTTCACATCCTAAAGAAGAACACTATTTGGAAATGTTTATTCATTCAATCAATCAGTCATTCATTCTCTAGACATTCTCCAGCAGAGCACTGTGTTAGTGGGAGCACTAAGGGTGGGGATGGATAAAGAGGTGAATAAGAAAGGACCCCTGCGCATTGGGAGCGCAGAAGCTTACAACACATGAACCAAGCACTAAAACAAGAAGCAACTAGGAGGAGTCAGTATGGTTCCTAAATATGGTTGCACACCAAGATACTTGAGAAACCAATTAAAAATAAAGACACTTCCCTGGCTGGGCGTGGCTCAGCAGTTGAGCATCAACCTAGGATCCAGGCAATCAGGGTTCAATTCCCAGTCAGGGCACATGCCGGGTTTGCGGGCTCGATCCCCAGTTGGGGGCATGCAGGAGGCAGCCAATCAATGACTCTCTCATCATTGATGTTTCTATCTCTCTCTCTCCCTCTCCTTTCCTCTCTTTGAAATCAATAAAGATATATTAAAAAAATAAAAACACTTGACCTGGCCGGTGAGGCTCAGTTGGTTGGGTCTAGTCCGGTGTACCAAGAGGTTGCCGATTTGATTCCCAGTCAGGGCACATGGGAGGATTGTGGGATCCATCCCTGGTAGGGGGTGTGCAGGAGGCAGCCTTTCAGTGTTTCCCTCTTACACTGATGTTTCTTTCTCTCTCTCCTCCTTCTCCTTCCCTCTCACTCTAAAAATCAATAAAAAATATATGTTTAAAAATCAATTAAAAAAATCTTTAAAAAATAAAAAATTAAGATTCTTGGGCCTGACCTACTGGGTTGAGATCTACTGAATCAGAGGGGTCTACAAGAACCTGAGAACTTATGTTTTTATAAATACAAGATGTGAGACTTAAATAATACCCTAGTGGCTAAAAAAATCCCACACAGCCCTTACCACAACCACCAAAAGCATTTTGCTTTGTGCTCACAGTAAAGATGAGGGTCACTGAGATCCTTATTTTGCAAAGGCAGGAAGCTAGCCTGCAATGAAATGGTCTGTCTTGCCTAAAGAGACTGTCCAGGAAGAGATACATCTTTGACAAGGAAATCAAAGTTTTCGAGCTGTCATTGTGTTGTTAGGAAGTCAAGCACCTACCTCAGCAGGATGCAAGACTACTAACGTGGAACTACAGCTCATCAGAGCTAGGTGGAACCTTATGGATCAGACTTCAAGAACTGAAATGGTTACAGGGCCCAGGCAGTAACATAGGTGACTAAAGCAGGCTGGAGGGGACAGGGGCTGAAGGGGTCACCTGCTACTCCACTCTAGCAGTACATGCCAAGAAAGAATGTGGGCCCAATGTGCCAGATGTTCCAAATTTCCAAGAGAAGCCAGAAATCTCAATATGAAAACCATTTATGCAAATAAAAGACTCTGCCGACAGAGTCAACTTAATTCCTGACCTAGTCCACAGTCTTCATTTGACAGATGAGAAAATAACCTTGTACTATTCCGCATCTCTTTTCAGTTTGGCCTGCCACAGAGAGGAGGGAGAGTTGCTATTGAATAAATTTTGTTTTTTTTCCTGGGTTTGAATTTTTCAGTTGTATTGATTGATCCAGATGTTCAAAGGCAAGTCTGCAAAAGGCCTCATGCAGTAGGCACTATGCTAGGCTGCCCAGAGCCCCATTACTCCAGGCAGGCCTCAGCTCTCAGCCATCTCCTGGAGCTGCCTTCAGCTGCCTCACTCAAGGGTATCTCTTGTTCCCTGGACATCAAGCATCCAATGACTGAAGATACTCATGCTTTCACAAGCCCAACCTTTTCACCCCAACTCAGGGCAACTCTGCAGGGCGATCCCAGCTTCAGAGCTCCCCATGGCTTCAGCTAAAGCCTTGCTGTGGCTGCATCCCAGCCCAGCTTCTCTCCATGCCCAATCCTGCTGCCCCTGCAGGTGTGGATCCCAGGGGGCTCCCCAGTACACTTCCTGTACAGATTCTCCGCCTTCAAGTCTGCCCCCCGGGAACCAGGCCTGCACCACTGTGCACATCAGGATCTCACTAAAAATAACCTAATCTGTGATTAGGCCAGATTTACAAAGTCAAATCAGAGGACCATTCTTTACTTTGCAAAAATTATTTCTGTTGTTTATTTTAAAAATTGTTTTATTGGTTTTTGAAAAATCAAGCCATACTAGATGCCTCCCATTTCATGTCCACGTCTCCTATGTTAGTCATTGCTGTGATGGGCAGTCCAGAAGTTCAGACTCACCTAGTACTGACAGTGCCTACCTCAAGTGTGGGCCATGCCTCTTTCTGCCCTCAGGCTTGGGGCCTTTTCTGATGCTGCAGGGGCCCACTGAGCTCTCTAAAATAGAGCCTGAGAAGGTTGGGGGTGTTTGTGCAGATGAGGACCAGAGGATTACTGCTTCAGTCTCCTGGCTTTCAGACAATTCTTTATGGCAAGGAGCTCCCATTACCCACCAGCACAGCATTTACACACCCTGACTTGGGCTTTGGCCCTCCTTGTTTCCATCTCCTCGCTCCCTCACTCCTCTTTCTGGGATCATGTTCCAAATCAATTAGACCAAGTCCTCCTCCATGGGGCTCTGCTGCAAGTGGGACCCAGATGAAGACAGACGCATCCTCAATTTTTAAAAACTCAACAATACAAAAAAGTCTAAGAAGAAAGAAAGGTCCAGTTTTGAAACGTCTCTCCAGTTATATTTCTACCCATTAAAGCCCTCTTACAGGTAACTTTATTTTTTATTATTATTTTTTTTTATCTTCACCTGAGGATTTTTTTCCATTGCTTTTCAGAGAGAGGTGGAAGGGAGAGAGAGAGAGAAAGAGAGAAAGAAAGAGAGAAAGAGCCCAGAGGTTGAGTGTCGACCTAGGATCCTGGCGATCGGGGTTCGATTCCAGGCCAGGGCACGTTCCCAGGTTGTGGGCTGCAGCCAATCAATGACTCTCTCATCATTGATGTTTCTATCTCTCTCTCCCTCTCCTTTCCTCTCTCTGAAATCAACAAAGGTATATTTTTTAAAAAAGAGAGAGAAAGAGAGAAACATCACTGATTGGTTGCCTCCCGCAAGTGCCCGACTGGGGTCAGGGATTGAGCCTGAAATCGAGGCATGTGTCCTTGGCCAAAATTGAACCCATGACCCTTCAGTCTGCAGGCCAATGCTCTAACCACTGAGCAAAACTGGCTAGGGCAACTTTAAATAGAGTGGATCAACGTGGATACTCTAGTAACTGCAGGTCCCTTCAAACACTGATCCTACTGAGTACATTTAAAATTACTTCTACAATTGTTTCATTCATCCATCCATTCATTTAACAAATGTTTGTTCCAGGTCTTTTATGTGCCAGGCACAATGCTAAATACAGTAGATGTTACAAAGACATGGTCTTTGCCTTTAGGATGTTTATATTCATTTTTTATTCAAAAATTTTAGGAGCCTATTGACTGAATAAATTAAGGCACATGTGTTTTCTAAAACCACATTTAGACTCCTTGAAATCTAATGCCACCAGCTTTAATTAATAGAGCTTTCACCCAGGTGGCATGTACAATAATGAATTCCTGGATTCAAATTTTGGCTCTGCCACTAAGCAGAATGTGACCTTGAGCCTCATTTTTCTTGCTTGTAAAATGGGGGGGGGGGGGAATAATAATAACTTTCATAAGTAGTTGCAAGGATAAAATGAGATAATCAATATGAAGAACTTGGCATAGTGCATGACACAAGTAAGTACTCAATACATTTTTACTATAATGGCAATTACTGTATTTATCTAACATTACCTCAGGTCCACTGTGTGTGCCACATGGCTCAAGGCACCATGAGGATTAGGCAGAACAAATTGGAACTCAAAATATAGTCTGTCCAACACTGTTCCACTCAGCAGTTTTATCAGCTTGAAGTCCTGTCACTGTCACTGGGGAAGTAAGGCACTGGGAAAGCATCACTTTCACCTGGCCACTCCCTGTAACCACAGAGAGGCTGGGCTCACCTGTGCAGTTGGTGCCAGTGCACGGGTGCAGGTGCTAACTTTGCCACATCTGGAGTTTGCTCCAGGCTCCAGGGTCCTGCGCACAGTGTTTACCAGTCTTGCAGGGAAAACACACACCAGAAGAATGCAGAAGGGATGTAAATACCAGATTTGCTCAGCTGTCTGAGCAAACATCTTGCTGGTATGGAGACTCATTTGCATTTCAACTCCTCAGGAAGTATCAGGTCAGGCAGTCACTCCCTAAGACAGGCTGTCCCCCCTGTGTGAGGGGCTTGTTTACAGGAACTGCTGCCTCCCCTTTTGTAGTCTCCCAGCACCCAGCATAGCCTTGATACTCTTAGATGCTATTGTCCACTGACTGATTGAGTGCTTGTAGATCTCTTCGAATCTTACCCCGGCAGAGAAAGAATCTAAGAAGTGTGGAGAAAACCTGACTCTCCAAACACTTCCTGCTTATGCTTTGTAAAGTGCTTCAAAAAGAGAGAGCGCACACAGATAAAATCCAGTCAGCCTCATGGTGCAATTGAGTGTCTCTAGGAGGGAGTGGAGCAAGGGTGAATGCAAGAGCAGGATGTCTACCACTCCACACACAAAAGTTTACAAAACCAAAGCGCGTAGGGGAGGGGACCACCCATAGACTGCAAAATATATCTAAGGCGGTGAAAAGAACAGGAAAGAATTGAGATTGTTCTGCAGCTGAGGACAGACAGTCACTGACTGAAGATATATTTTCTTTGGGTTGTTGGTTGTAAGACAGCAAAACAATATTATATTATAATTAAATTAGAAACACTGGAAACATCAGATCAAAATTCTAGAAGGTAAAACTGGAAATTGCTTGTTCTGCTCTAATTTGTCTCTTTCTGTTGACTGGAATGCAAATGGGATGACTTCCAGTTCTCAAGGCCCAAAGGGATCCGAGTCTACCCCTGACATCACAGTGGGCCCTCTCAGCCCTCTCTCCTCTGACCATAAGATCCCACCTGCTTCTTTATGTACCTTTGAGGGAACATCTTAAATGGCTGATGCTTCCTGAAGACAGAGTAAGTAATGCTCTTGCCATGTCTTTTGAATAGTTTGTTTAAATTTATTTCATTTATAAAACTTGTATAAATATTTTAAAAATTGTTTCAGCAACTTCTACTTCAACTTTGGACTCTAGCAAAGTTTGCACTGTCAGTCCCAATTCTGTCTGGGAACAGATTCAAATTGACATAAGAAGTGAATGGTAACACAGCCCAGTTCCTTCCCAGTTGCTGCCTGCTATAGAGGCCTTTGATAGTGACTCAAGGTCAAACTGGTTGGACATGATGAGCTGGTGGTTGTGCCATGCCTGGGTCAGTCCTTTGTACCTCCACAGTGTTTGCTTTTCATTAGGAGTCTCAAAAATGAATGCAATCACTCAATGAATGCAATCATCTTTCACTGGTGCTAATATATTCCTGGTGCTTTGTATAAACTGTCCCAATGAAACCTCACAGAAGGTCTCCAAAGTGGGGATTATTCTCAATTTACAGAAAAACCAGGAATTTAGGCAAAGAATTCAAGGTTCTACAGCTGCAAATAGCACGGCTGGGATTCAGAGCCAAGCCAATCTCTCTCCAAGACCTGAGGACTTCCTACTGGTCCACTGAACCTCCTAGATGAGGGACATGATGGGAAAATGAATATAGATCAATAATAATCTTCTTAGAGCACTGGAGAGTGACCTTTCTAATAGAGTCTATTTTCTCAAGGAAAGAAAAATAGGAAGTAACGGAAGAACAGAGATAGAGACAGAGACAGACAGACACTGTAGATATTGACTGGAACACTCTATACGTGGCTTAAATATCTGAAGACATGTCTTGTATTTTAATAGCTCTGGTCAATGCCCAGGCTGAGCATAGCCAGGCCCTGGGAACAGTAGCCAAGAAGTAAGAGGAAACTGGGAGCAAGGTGACACAGCCCCATGGCAGAGAGGAGATCCTGTGCCTTTCCATGCCAACATCGCCAGCCTACTTCACAGGCTGCTCTCAGGTTTTCATTTTCATATAATAATTTAAACACTTTAAAGATTAGCTTTGGGAGCTAAAGGGAGAATGCTAGAGGCTTTTCTTAAAACAGAAATAAACTTGTTTGTTCCTCTTCTTCCTAAAGCTTGTCCCAGGCTGTAAGTGCAAAGACACTCAGGTGGCTCCTCTCCCCTGCTGTTTGCAGGAAGGAAGGGACAGCCCCACATGAAAGAAGCCCTCAGCTCATCTGCAGTCTTGGATACCGGAGTGCATTTCCAGCGTCACCTCACAGCCACCTGTGAGCTCATCCCTGCTGCCTGGAACGGCCTCTGAGCCCACATTTGCATGTCAGGGTGTGTGTACGTGAGTTCCTTCTCGTACTGCGATTAAAACTCAGAGCAACTACTATTTTCAGCCTGAAAAGCTGCCAGGTCTTTACAGCCTGGTTGGTGGAGGTGGCTCTTTACAGCCAAGCTGCCTGTTGAGAAACATGAAGAAAGCAACTGAGGAGGGCAAAGCCTTCAAGCTTTCTGAAAATATGAGTTTCAGACACTTCAGTGATGTTCTTACACAGATAGACACCTTCCTTATTGTCAAAGCCCATTGGAAGGAGCCATAATAGCAGGTTGTATCTTACACAGGTTTGCTGAAGTACAAATGTGATGCAGGGGCAGAGTTTAGGGTGTCCCCATTCCAAATATATATACACACATACAGGATGCTAAGGAGAGAAATCCTCATGCAGTATATGATAGGCACTAGCTCAGGGTCCCAGCCTGGGCAACAACTGTGACTCCTAGAGCAGGACTTGAGATGAGGGACAACTCTGATTTTAAAGATATGACTCAAGTCACTAAAGTACCAGGCCTTATTTTCCCTTTGCCCAAAAGTGGCCATAAAGGAAAGAGTAAAGACCATTGAGTTCAAAGAGACTTCTCAGAAACAAGTGTGGACTCAACTATAAGGCTCAGGTCAATGGGTCAGCTGTCTCAAATGCTTTGCTTGTGTCATGCTGACCCTGTCCACACCTAGGGTAGGGTGGCAGGCTGTGTGCTTCCCATAAAAGGGAGTGAAGTACAGCACTTTAAGCCAAGCCATGATGTACCTAGATCAGCAACCTAAGTTTTACTCCCAAACCAAAGATGAATGCATGCTGCTCCCAATGGTGTTCCCAGAAACCCAGGAATTAGTTTGACAAAACAGAAACACAGTCTGGGCCCGGGGCCAACCTGGTTGCCCAGAAAGGGAAGAGAAGCAGTCGGTGTGGATGTGAGGCTGGAGAGGGGAGGGAGGGTTCATTTTGAGCTCCCATGAAAAAGAAAGCTGGCCTCTTTGTGCATGGGCCATGCCCCCACGCTGCTCTCAGAATATTCTGTCTCACCAGCCCAGGCCCCGGGATTGCCCAGGGTCCTTTCTTGGGCTACAAGTCTTGGTCTCGCTCAACTTAGGGATATCATGAGGGGTTTAGTATCTCACACAAAGCAACCTGACAGAGCTGGCTCAGAGCCCGGGTCTCCTGACTTCTGGCCCAGTGGTTTTTCCCACCAGAACATAGATGACACCCTGTCTCGTCAGCCGTAAAGAGCAGCGTTAACAAAAGTATCCCCAGAACCTCTGCAGTTGCATTCAATAATGTAATCATTCCTTGAGTTGACTGAGATCCAACTCCAAAGACACATGGTGAAGGACAGCCATCTGACTCCTTTCGCCTTTATGAGTAAAATAGAGAGAAAAGAACGCCTTCCCAACTTGGCAGAGGCAGCTGAAGCAAGAGCTCCAAAGTGACAAGGCCAAAGGTCGCAGCGAGTCTCCCCTCTCACCCTGCAGATAGCTCTGCAGATAGGGGGACCTGCACCTGCAAGCCCCATCTTCCCTGACCCTCTGAGCACCCAGCCAAATAGTCTTTCCCCCCACCCTGTTTAAAATGTACCATCCTGACCCTGCAGGGGGACCAGTCAGCTGCTGCATTTAGTAGACTCTAAGGGGAGCTAGACTTTTTATCTTCTTGCCTCAGGTAACACTATATAACCTCAAAGTTTTAACCCAAATAAATGTCACCAGGACTAAGAAATTTCAGGGTAGGTAAAATAGGAAGGCTCAGCCCCGGCATCTCCTGGGAGGCTGGGCACGGTCTCCACTGGAGCAGGAACTGGTGCCAGGGCCTCATGGCTCACAGCTGTGCGGGGGCTCTGTCCACAGGCCCAGATCACCTCCGGACATTTCTGACCAGCAGTGAACTTCTCTGCGCCTAAGTGTGACTTCTTGAAGTGCAGAGCGAACCCTGCTGCCTGACACGTCCGCCCTGGCTGTTTGGCTGCTTTGCATGCCTATGGGGCAAGCGGGCTATTTTTGAGCAGATTTCATAACCCCCCTTTGTAGCTGCTGCCGCGGCTGCTGATTGCACATGTGTTGCCAGCTCCGTTCCTGTGGCAAGAATGTTTCACAGAGATGATGCCTCGTTAGAAAATATAGAGAAAGCAAGACTGAGAGATTAGGAGCACAATTTCCATGTCTAGACATAGTTTGCACAGCCTGCATCTGCTCCAATCGGGAGTCCCCGGAGCTCAGCAACTTGTGCTGTCACCCTCTGAACCAGCCATCCCACCCCAAGCACTTCACTATCAAAGCTCCGAGGCGGTGTCAGGGGCAAGGAGAGCTCCCTGGCATGCTTCCTGAGAATAAACCCAGGTGGGTTTTGGAGTGTTGTGGGAGAAAACAATCAAAGTATCAGAAAAGCCTGCGAGGTCTGCCTACATTTTTCTTTATGGAATCTTTAATCTCAAGCCGAATTCTAGCCTCTGTGACAAGCTGCTTCATGCTGTCCGGGCCGGCAGGGCTGTCTTCATCGCTACATTGGCTGCTAATTTATTTATCCCAGTCAGCTTCCTCCCCCTTTGCTTACCTTCTCAGCCCTGTCAGCCTGGTGACAAGCCTGCTCGCTTATTTTGCTTCTAATTCATCCCTTAGCCCCTCTTTTCCGCCTTCTCCCGCTGTGCTCTGTCAGAAAGCACGGTTGCCCTGTTACATTCAGCTTTCACTCGGAGCCCCACCATGCTTGAACAACTAACTGGCTCCATCGATTCTCTTTTTGGAACTTTGATTCCATTTGTTATGTGTCCCTTTCACCGTTCTTCTCTCTTGGCTCCTGTCATGTCCTGTGTCATGATTGCTCATCATAAGCTACCTCGGGGCAGGATCTGTGTCAACTTACCTTTATCACTGCCCTCACAGCTTCCTGGGATGGTGTCTTCAAGAAAAATAATACCAGCTAACAGTTGAGACCACAGAGCAGGCAGGGAACTAATGCTCTACATGCACTTTTTTATTCTCACTTAATCTTCATAACATGCTTGGAGGAGATTACTGTTATTTTCCCAACTTTACGCATTAAGAACCTGCAGCCTCATTTGCCCAATAAAACACAGGTGACTAGTGGCAAAAACAGGCTTCAGATTTAAGTCTGCTTGACTCTGGAGCCGACTGCTTAAAGGTTCTTGAAAGAATTTAGGGATTAACAAATGAATATTCAAGATCCCCAGTTCCCTGGTCTATTTTTTTTAATGTGTCTTTATTATTTCAGAGAGAGGAAGGGAGAGGGAGAGAGAGAAATAGAAACATCAATGATGAGTCATTGATGGGCCGCCTCCTGCACGCCCCCTGCTGGGGATCGAGCCTGCAACCCGGGCATGGGCCCTGATCCGGAAGCCAACCTCCATCGCCTGGATCCTAGGTCGATGCTCAACCACTGAGCCACGCCAGCCGGGCTTTCTGGTCATTTTGTTTCTCATATTTGCTTCTGGTTCTTTTCTGATTTTTAAAGGAAGTAGAACCCTAAAGAAAGTTCTACAGTCTAAACTCAGAAACTAACCGCATTTTCCTAACAGCTGCTGGGACTTAATGTACCTTTCCTCATGCAGCCCGGCAGTCAGGAACTATGGCCTCCGCTCCTCACTCACCATGAGGTCCTGCACCCACCTCACTGCCCTCCTCACAGCCTCCCCAGCTGGGCACGCACCAGGGCAGGCCCGGCCCCATGCTCAGTAGAGCAGCATGAGCAACACCAACCATAGCTGCACCTGGATAAACTGAGGCAAGACTGATTTCTCCCCAAAAGTCAGAAGGGAGGCCAAGGAAACCAACGAAGATAGAGACAAAAAGGTCATGGCAGAGCCAGTGCTCCTCCCGTTTACAAAATGATGAGCCCATTATCTAGCAAAGTGACTGCAGAAATCTAAATTTCTCTGAAATTCTTCCAAAAATCTTCCATAAGCTAAAAGAGCGAAAAGTAAGCAACTTCTTATGGTCGAGCCACCAGCCTGAGAGGATAAGAGCTTAAATTCTAATCTTAGCCCCAGAGCCATCTCCTGCCAATCCATAGTCCTGTTACAAAAAAATGACAGAGTTTTCATGCTTTTGACAGGGGAATGCCATCCCAGTCCTTCTTTGGAGGCGACCACTAGCATGGGGGAGAAGGGTGATGTGGAAAGGATTAAGGACATCTAAGGGACAACCACTGCTGTCCTTCTGCCCCCATCCCCAGTCTAAGCAATGGCCTGTGTGTGAAATGTGCCTTGCTGGCCCTGACTCTGCCTTGACCCTAGTCCCTCAGGGTCCATTCTATTCAGCAAAAGTGTCCCCAGCTCCTCTCAGGTGCACATGCCAATGCTGGTCACTTCAGCGGACAGAAAGGCAAGATACCAAGAAAGACTGTAAAGATTATGAGGTCATTGCTCACGGCATTTCTCCCCCCTGCTATTTAAAAGAGAATCCTGAATTCCTACAGTTTTCCCCTCCCTCCTTCCTCTTAAAAGGAAAGGATATTTACTTTCTAAAAAAGAAACTAAGTGATCTCTCTACTAAAATGAAGGAGCGGGGAAGGGAAGAGAAAGGAGAGAGCTGTGGATTTGGTGTGTGAGATGGTCCAGAGTGGCTTCCAGAGGCTGGCAGACTGGAGAGGAACGGAGACAAGTAAATTGCATACATTTGGCTTATGAATTGGATCCTGTTTAGTACTCTTAGAGAGACTCTGGTAAATAATTAATTCTTTAAAATAACATATTTTTAGTGATATTTCTGCAGAACTGTGTTGCTTTTGATATGGTTCCATGCAAAAACCAAGTCATATACCTCTACTTTCAAAAAACATAGAAGAAAGTATTTTGAACTCCTTGACATCTTTAACCCAGAAAGATACTACTCAGCTCAAAGTCATGGTGCCCAAGGTTGCTCTCTTGACTCTTTGATTCTTGGCTTCCTCCCTCTTCTCCTCCCTGTAGAGATCAGAAGGGGAGGAGGGTGTGGCTCCGTGAGGACAGGGCAGATTTCTGACCCAAGGTGGTGAGCCTAAAATCGATGCACAAGTTTATTGAATTGAATTAAGAATTCATATGCCAAAAATTTCATCTCATGAGATGCTCGCAAGATTATGTCATGTGACAAAAGAAGGCTATCAAATGAGTTATATCATACAATCTCAATTTTCAAAAAGGAAAATATATGTGTACCCACACATATGTATAAAAAATGAAATAACCAAAATATTAACAGTGGAGTTTTTAGTGTTTTTGTTCATCATGTATTATCCAAATTTTATATAATTCACATGTAGTTTCACCCCCAGGGAACACTTTTTTAAAAGGCAACAAAATGATGGTTTGATGCATTCAGATGACAGGATTGGTCTTTTCAGGAAAGAAGAATAGTCTAAACATAGACCTGAGATCCTGAGAAGGTCTTAGCCAGGGAGAGAAAGTTGAAGAAACCATCCCCATGTACACTGTGGCTATCTTCCTGGCAATGATAGAACATTCTGTGCTGGTGCATAAGTTGGTTCACAAGAGAGAGCAGATGCACTCTTCCTTCAGCTAGGAAAACATATTGTTGTTAATCACGTAGACCTACAAATCCCTCCAAACCTGAAGAAATATTCCTCTTCAGAACAACCATAACATTTGGGGGTACCTTTCTTAACATTTAACACTCTCCACTTTGCATTGTAGCAACTCATAGGAATGACGAGAGGGCTGACATTGAAATCAAAAGATATAATTTCAGGATTTGTTGGACCACTTACTAGCTCAGGAACATTGAGCAAGTCACTTATCCTTTTCAAATCTCACTTTACTTGCCATTCAAGGAATGTTGTAAATAAGAATTATAAGAGGGAAAGGAAGAAAGAATCAGAGCCAAGAAAGGGCAGACAGAACAAGTAAGCTTCTTATGAGAGTTGATAGTGCTTCTGTGTTTGAACATCAGTTGGACTGTATTTCCTGCCTTCTGGTTCTATTGCTATTCAGCTCCAACCATCCTTTCTACTGATCTTCTAATCTTCCTTTTGGAGGCTGCCTAATTAATCTTAGGAGTGGCTGTCCCTCCTGCAGTAGACATCAAAGGAACTAGCTCCCCAAACTGAACTTTGGCCAATCAGAGCATTCTCTCTCTCAGGACTTGAATCTTGAGTGAGTGACCCATCATCATAGAGGCAGTTGAACACCTTACTCATCTTAGCCCAGCAGCCTGAGAACCTGTTTCTGTGGCCTCACTTTACAGAAAACCTTTGGTTCCTAATTTGTTTTCCAAACTTGGTCTTTGAGCATTCCATCTATTTGGGGTGCTCCACTCTGATTGTACAACATTCCCTGAATGGCAAGTAAAGTGAAATCTGAAAAGAATAAATAGTTTGTCCAATGCCCCTGAGTGAGTCAGTGGTATAGCTGGTCCAAAATGTATATCTTTTCATTTAAATATCCTTTCAACAAATTCTTCTTTTTTGCCTAAAACATCTAGAATTGATTTCTGTGGTTTGCACCCTAGGACCCTGGCTTACTCATAGAATAGAAAAAAAAGCATGATAAGTTATAAAATTCTCATATCTAAAAAAAGGATATAGACCATTTCTCACAGAAGACAAGGTTTTCTTGGGACTAAATTCAAAAAGTCATTTCTCAAGGGGGAATACACATAGAGGATGGCATTAAGTAACATAAAAGATTATATCGCTCCCTAGCCAACTTGGTTCAGTGGTTAGGGCACTGGCCTGCAGACTGAAGGGTCCCAGTTTCAATTCCAGCCAAGGGCACATACCTCAGTTGCAGTCTCGACTCCCAGCCTGGGTTGGGGAGCTTGCGAGAAGCATCCAATAGATGTGTCTCTCTGCATCGATGTCTCTGTCTCTGAAAAGCAATGGAAAAAATATCCTTGGGTGAGGGATAAAAAAAAAAAGATTATATTGCTATGATGACCAGATATTCTTTGAGAGCCAAGAACTTGGTGTTTTATTTCTGTTTGCATACAATGCCTTGTTCATAATAATACCCGGTATACTTTTGTTGAATGAAAGCATGTGAATGAGGTCACTTTCCAGAAACTTTTCTCAGCTGGCATTCCCCATTAGTGTTTGCCACCTCTGTCTAGGAGAGACATAGGGCTTTCATAAAAATGCCTAAGAACCTCTTCTCCCTTACTTCCCAGGTGCACCTACAAGCATTAGCAGGCTCTACATGATTACCTACATAATGGGTACTTTCCATACCTCCTGATTCTTCATTCTCTCTCTCTACCAGCAAGAATACAACCTGCCTGTCAAAAAGTATTCTTTGGCCCGACCGGGCGTGGCTCAGCGGTTGAGCGTCGACCTAGGATCCAGGCAATCGGGGCTCGTTTCCCAGTCAGGGCACATGCCCAGGTTGTGGGCTCAATCCCCAGTCGGGAGCGTGCAGGAGGCAGCCAATCAATGACTCTCTCATCATTGATGTTTTTATCTCTCTCCCTCTCCTTTCCTCTCTCTGAAATCAATAAAGATATATTTTTAAAAAGTATTCTTTGTGTTTCTGTCCTTTCCATTCTCCTAGTCCAAAGCCAAATGTGGAAGTCAACCTGAGCTAGAAGAGCTCATGGAGCTCATCCCTGATGCTTACACAGAAGGCATGTTGAGGTGCAGAGCAGGAAGGCTCAATGGAGTGGGCCCTTTCCCTCAGCCCAGGAGTCCTCTCCCTATATCTGTGGCTTGTTAAATAACGAGATAAAAAATGATTTTGAATGCCACCCAAACAACTTCACATGATTAGAATGACTAGCCAGACCTAAAGTACAGAAGACTGAAAACCACTGCTCAGTGGGGCCTGTCAGTTCTATCTGCAAGAGACATGCTGGGTCATTATTCTACGAATACCTTGCCTTTTTCCAACCCTGTTGCTTAAGGATGTTTTTCTCCTTCTATATGGAGTCATGTTGTTAATCAGATACCTATTTTCTTAAATTTCTCATTTAAGATGTAGAGATTGTGCGTATTACAAATTGGACCAATAATCCAATAGTATTTTCCAGAAGAGTATTTTTCCTCAGGAGAGTTTGGTAGTGACCATGAATAGTAGCTTCTACTCACACTAGACAAGCCACTCCCTAGAGCTCCTGGCAGGCATAAGATTTCTGACATTATTTACATTTCCTCAAATACCAGAAAACACCAAAGTGTAGAAATAGCAGTCTAGAAGACAAAATCATTGCTGCCCTCTTCCGTCCTGCCCTCAGTTTCCCTGGCAATCCATATGCAAGCAGAACAACTCGTTCAAGTACAAATCCAGAGTAAGAAACATGGTATCCTAATGGGGCCATAACCTGCCACACCACAGGCCTGTTTGAATTGAAAAAAATGCCCACTGGGCCTTCTACTTTGCCTGAGGTCAATCTCCAAAATAGAGTCAAACTGTTTCCATCATCCCTGATGCAAAGCATCCCGGTCACTGCCAAGTGGCTAGAGAAGCAAGGGAAGCAATTCGACTTGGTAGGATTTGCATTTCACCATCTCCCTCTTATCAAGTAATGTAAAATATGTTCCAACAGCATCAGGAAAGCAAATATTACAGAACATCTGAATTAAAAGCCCAGGGCTATCTCAGCTTATTAGCATTTTCATGGATGGCTGGGCAGGTTCCTTCCCCCTTTCCACAGCAAGAGACTCATTGCCATTGCTTGAGCCTTACTTACCAAATCAAGGCAGTTCTGCAGGAAAACAAGGCATCTAATGAAACAAGGGAGGTGGCAAGTCAGAGCTAAGGCCACCAGTGGCCTTCAGTAGGGCCTGGAATGTTTACTCTTTTGTTTTTCCTATTTTTCCTATTAAGCATTTATTTAAACTGAAATTTACATGTTTGGCTTCAGTCCTTACAGGTAAGGAATAGCATTTTGTGAAGGAGGCTGAGCCCAGCCTATTTTAAGCATATAATAATGACAACTTGAGCTACTTTTTGTCTAGCATCTCTCAATTTCCTAGGAAAGGAGAAAATATTTACTTGCTTTGTGACCTGAAGATACAAACTTACCTGTTCAGTTCCCAAAGCTGTTACTTTCACATATTTCCAGACATCCCTCTCAGTAATATTTTTCAGGAAGCAAAGCTTTAAACAAGTAGAGGGGAAAAACTTGCCTGAGCACATGGCAATTTTATAAATGTTGAGTTACGTGAGCTCTCAGCTGTCTGGGAATCTGGGTAAACATGGACCAATGCTCAACAATCATGTAGCTGTGGCTTTTCTGTTTGAGCCAGTAGATGACAGATGTCTCTGGGCAGCATTTATGTGGTCACTCTGATTTCTCCTCAAAGAAATCACAATGAAAAGACAAAATGACATTTTAAGTGCAGTGTTTGACAGGGTTGGGGAAGATGGAGTGGGAGTGGAGGGTGGCAAGGAGGAAGGACCAGAATTATATACCTGAACACAGACTCAGGATCTCTTGTCTTTGCGACATTTTACCACTTTCCCACACGCATGGCCATAATAACCACTCAGTGAGCTGGAACAAGAGTCAGAACAAAACATAAACCAAAAAGTGGTGTCCAAAAAGAATTTTGGCCAGAAATACTTCCGATGTGAATCTACCTCTTTAAGAACTTTATCAAGCCTGGCCGGGCGTGGCTCAATGGTTGAGCATTGACCTAAGATCCAGGTAATCGGGGTTCGATTCTCTGTCAGGGCACATGCCTGAGTTGCAGGCTTGAGCCCCAGTCGGGGGCGTGCAGGAGGCAGTCGATCAATGACTCTCTCATCATTGATGTTTCTATCTTTCTCTCTCCCTCTCCTTTCCTCTCTCTGAAATCAATAAAGATATTTTTTTAAAAAAAAAAAAGAGCTTTATCAAGATGCTGCCATCTTCACAGAACACTAGCATTAGTGTCACAATTCTAAAATTAATTTGCAGCAGGCACTTGAAGCTGTCCCAGGGATGAGAATTGTGTGGTTTGCTTGTCTTTCCCTATTGACCAAGTTTGGGTTTTTTAAAATACTCTCTTACCTTGAAGGTGGGTATCAATTCTTTTTTATTCTGATCCTCTCTCTGATATACAAAAATATATAACATCCTGTTCAAATGGTAAAATGCGGGAATGTGGCTGGAATGGCCAACAGGACTATGACCTGAATGTTTTGGGGCAGAGAGGGGGTAGCTTATCTGCCAATACCTCTTTGCTGTTCCCTACCTTGTTACCATAACACCCTCCAAGTTACAAGAGATTCACTGCAGCTTCTCCCCAAAGCTAACACTTTAACACAAAGATTCCAAAATTATTTTGGGAAATATCCTATGGAATCAATGCGTTTGGATCAAACACTTCCAAAAATAAGCATTAAAACAATATAAGTGGCACTTACACTTTTATTAACTCACATAATTCTCACATCCTCACTGAAAATGGGTATCATCCTACTCAACTGAAAGATCATGAAGCTGAAACTGGAAGAGGTGGACTTTGTAGCTAAGCTCACACAATCAATATATGGCAGAGCTGAGCTTGAACCCAGGCCTTCAGCGCCTTTCTACCATATCATAATTTTCTCTCAAATTTGTAATAGAATACTCAAATCTAAGGACTGTTGAAGTGAAATAATTATCACATTCCCTTAGAGACACCCCAACTAAATCCAGGGACACAAAGTCAAAAGCCACCAGGGAGCAAGCCATGTGGACCCCGGAGACCTGTAGAGTATGTGCACCATCAAAAGAGGCAGCTGATGTACAATCCCAGCTCAAAGTTGCCATGAGAACAGGGGTTCTTTGTTATCAGGGATTCCAATTTTCAAGAGATACTAGCAATCTGAGTGTGTTTGCATGTGTGTGTAAGAGAGAAATCACTTCATTTTTTAAATATGGGCAACAATGCACACATTTTAAACCATTGTGCAGACATAACTAATATGTCTTTAGACTAAATCTGGCCCCTGGGCCACCAATTCAAGAGAATGTCAGATATATAGCAGGTCAACTGCTATGCTTGTTTGAGCCAATTATTTTCCTAACAGAGAACTCCACTTCCACATTCAATATCCTTCAGATTCACTTCACTGACTGAGGTGGTTTGGCTCCTGAGGCTTCTTCTCACAACTCACCTTTCCACCTTTTTCAGAGGAGGCCCCTCTAGTGCAAGAGCTCTAGTTCTGTGGTCAGGAGACATAGGTTCACTGATTCCACGTAACCTGGCTATGCCTGTTTCCTCAGCTGGAAGACTTATGATTTAAACATTAATTCATTTTCTGGTCAAGATGGTGTAGTAGGTAAATGCTGTGTTCACCTCCTCCTACAACAACATCAAAATTACAGCTAAACTGTCATTGAGAATTGCCTGAAATCTAGCTGAACAGAAGCCCAATAATTAAGGATATCGGAAGAAGCTACATTGATACTGGTGGGAGGGAAGGAGACAAGGAACATGCTGGTCCCACACCCATGTGTGGTGGTTAAAAATCTGAATAAAAATCTCAGCTGTGGAGGTCTCCCCGAATAGTGAGGAGTCCCAGGCCCACATTAGGACCCCCAACCCAGGGTTCCAGTGCCAGGAAGAGAAGTCCCCATAACTTCTGACTATGAAAACCAGCTGAGATTGTGGCTGAGTGAAATGGAGGGCTTCTGGAGTCCCAAGGTGTTTCTCTTAAAAGCATTGCACATGGACTTACTCACTGACAGGCTCACTCACTCTGAGCTCCAGCACTGGGGCAGCAACTCCAAAGGCACCAGAAACATAAGGGGAGGAACTGAATTGTCAGGCTTCAAGGTGAGGACTGGAGGGGCAGCTCTCTCCCAGACAGAAGTGCTGAAAGGAACCATTGTTCCATTGTTGAGTCCTCCCCCCATTATTGGACCAGGTCCAGCCTGGAGCAGGTCTGCCTCAGGCCCACCTGTAGTATGTGGGTCCTTGACTTCATGTAGGAAAGATTTTGCAACATGAGTCCAAATGGGCTTGAGAGTATGTTTATTAATGCTAGGGACAATGAAACAAAGGAAGAAATTAAGGTAGACGAAACAACAGAGGAGAGCCTAGGTGGTGCTCTGCTTTGGCTCCCTAGAAATGTTATAGGAAAGAAGTGAGCCAAGGCAGGGCTGCTTTAGCTCACTGGGAAGTGAAGGTCAAAGTAATAGCCATGAGCCTAGGAGGGGCTGCTTTAGCTCACTGGGAATCAGAGAAAAAGGGGGTCTTAGAGACAGGATGAGGGGGTGAGCCCAGGTTGAGCTGCTGCTGCCCACAGCTCCCCTGGCTGCAAGTCTCTTGGGGACCCTTAGAAATAAGGAAGAAATAAAAAGTTCATACCTGGCACAAGGCCTGGGCATGCTCTAGAGTGAGCCTGAATTGAGTATTTGTCTTGAAGGTTTTTTTATCCATTTTTTTCTCTGCAGGCAAGAATCTTAGGGGAGGCTTTCAGTAGAATATTCATCAGCTTTCCAGGTGCATTTTGAAATATCCTGTTTATTATTCAAAATCTAGGGCATTCACTACACGATATCTACAACCTGTCTGTGTCACCTGGTATTGGCATTAACTCTCCTGTGTTCAACTCTTCATACAAAAGACTTTTATTTTCCCAGTTAGATTGCAAAATCTGGAAAGCAGAGTGTCCATGTTAGCACCTGCCCAATGTGGTCATCACCAAAAATGTGCTGACTAAATTAAGTAGACTGTCTATAGATTCTTAGATGGTCTGCATTCACCTTTTACTCCTCTCCGGTCTCCAAAAGAGAATTAGGTTTGTTGTGAAGGGTGAGTGAGGGGTGACTTATAGGGAAACTGAGGCATGCCTGTTGTGGAAAAAAAACAGGAAAGGAAAGAAGTTCTCACCCTGTGAAGGCTTCTGACTGATACTACTGGAAAGTGACATCAGGGGACTTAGCAAAAGGTTCTGACAACATAGAGATGAAGTAGGAATTCTAGAGCCAAATAACTACAAGAGAAATATCTTCCCAGTCCTGTGCTCTCCTCCCACCATTTCTTCACATAAGTCAAGGAAACAAAAAAACAAAGCCACACCAAACCCAACCCAAAAACAAACAAGATGAAACTTGGAATTCCAGCTAGAAGCAAGCTCAGGACGGAGGGAGGAGGGAAGAGAAGATGGCAACAGAGCTGGGTCTCTGCTCCTCTGACATACCCTACTTACTACCTTGACCTTCCTTGGTGTCTAGGGGATTGATAATCCTATTATGCTAATTCCCAGGACCCAGGTCTTCTAGTGTGCAGAGGCAAGAGCCCTGGTGTGTTGATACGATACCCAATGTGATGTGGGAAATGGAAGATTAGTCACCCATACACCCATGGTTTCTATGACACCCTTGGATGCAGGCCAGTTAGAAGCATCTTCACAGGAGTGCAGTGACTATAGCTTCAGATTATATGTTAGATAGAACTGGCTCTGATTCCTATTTTAACTTTATAATCTAGATAATTACCAGACTCATTAAGTTCTTCCTTGTTGGTTGAAGTCTTGAGCTTTCCCAACTGAATTTTTGCTTTACTGACACTATTTTAAAAAACTCTGATGAAGTTTTTCAGTAGCTTCACTATTCTTTCCAACCTCAGGTTTGGGAACTGCGGAATCAAATATTTTACTGCATCATGTGCACCTCTTCCCCCATCTTCCCCTTCGGCAACAGCTCAGTGCTTTGTACAGCTCTCTCATTATTACCTCTCTTCACAAATCTGTAATAAAAGATTTTGATCTAGAAATCTACAATGGAAAATTTGATATTTTGCTTGTCTGTGGTCTAATATTGACAGGGAAACATTGTAAGACTCTCCTTTTACAGAATAAATAATAAACAAAGAAACAAACACAAGTTCCTGGGAGAGTAAATGGCTTATTCAAGCTTGCATTAGCTTCAACCCTAAGACTAAAGCCATGTCTCCCAAATTCCAAGTCAATGCTCTTCCCCCAACACCTCACTGGCAAAGTACCATCATATCCACTTTTAAGACATTTCCACTCAGAATAGACAATTCCAACTGCAGTTCTAGAAGGAAAAGTGAACAGGGGACTCCTAATACTCAGAGACTGTTCTGCCCTTGCTTGTGCAACTGCTGGCTGTGAGAATGTCTGCCCTCCATCCTTCACTCCCTGCTGACTGTGACTCTTTATAGAGGGTTTATAGTGCCCCCCCACCACCAACAAAAGAGTGAGAGTAAGTGCTGGCTCTAGCTTCACAAAGGCAATTGAATTCAATAGGAGGGATACATTACTCTCGAAGAAAAGCAGAACCTCATGAACTTGGTCATGGATCCTTCCTCCTCATCTTCTACACAACGCTTCTCTTCTTCCTTCTTAGTCAGCTTTCTGGTCTTTCAACTTTTTAGTTTTATTTTCTTTTAAATATATTTCCTCAATATTTTTATTTATTACTTTGATATTTTTAATTTTTATCTTTTTATTTCATATATCTTATTTTTTATTTCTTTCAGTATTTTAAATTTCTGGTCCAGGAAGCATATGTATTTTGTCTTAAAGAATTTATCTTTTTTACTTTTTATGTCTTTAAACTTTTACCTCATTGGCTTAAAATCTATTTTTTATTTTAAATCTCATCCATTTTATTTTATTTTAAAAAATTAACTTTTTACCTTTATTGGACTTCTAAGCTTAGTTTTTACTTCTCTTTACCTCTTTTTTTCCTCTTACCTTACACTCTATTTTTTAACAGCTTAAGTTTCTACTCTACCTTATTTAACAATTTTCATTGTCTTTAATATAGTCAGCAAGAAGTGTAATAGGGGAAAGCTCACTTCATAAATCAATTTTGAAGGCCTTTTACCCTTTGGCTTCCTACCACCAATCTTGACTTTACCTTAAAATTATCCTAATTTTAAAGATGACTTTTAAAACACAGTTCTTATGAAGGGAGTTACATGGAAAGGGAAGCCAAAAATAAACCCTATGATGCTGGATTACAATCAAGTGTATTAGTATGAACTCAGGTCATATGTGTGTGTCTGAGTATATGCTGCATACACACATATTTACATATATGAAATATATAATATAGATATATATATTCACAATCGCACATATATATTTATTTTATAGTTCTGTCTTCTGATAAAGCAATAAGACCTCAGTAGCAATGAGCACATCTGCTGCCCAGAGCTTGGTTTCTGAATACCGTTCTCCATTTAAAGGAGCTAGGTCCCCTTGAAGAAATCAATGACCATTGCTAGAGCTGAGGCAAGGAAAGTATAAGATGAACCTGAAATATCTTCTTGTTTTCCAAAAGAAAGCTCAAATAATGATGCAGACATGTCAACTGGACTCAGTTTGGAAGAGTTCCCAGTTGTCAAATCTGGGACATTTGACGGTCAAAATGAACAATGATAGTCATAAATTATAATCCATTAAATAAAAGAAGAACCTATTATTCTGTACAGGAACACATACATACATACATACATACATACATACACACACACACACACATAATGGAAAGCTCTTCCATACAAATAGAATGCCAACTAATATATGTAGAAAAAAAATGATAAAATTACAAAATACTATTTTACACTTACCATAAGAATAATTGATCCAGGCAAGAACCACTATTAACAAATGCCAAAACTAGTGAGTAAAAGATTGATAGGAACAAATATATACATATTCTCAAAATATCTCTCTACAAATCACTTATTAATGTCAAGAAGAAAAGTAGTAACTTTGCAGTGGACAAATCTGAAGGACACCAATTTAAACCATGTGTTTTCTCCCCTGATGCTCTAAGAAGAATACATCACTTCTGTAACTTTTCTACTTAAAATACATAATCATAATCATAATCATAATCTGAATTTAGTTGATTTTATTTGGGGTAAAAGCAACTAAATTCAAATGGAAGGACTTTCTACAAAATAAATGGCTGTACTTTTTGAAGTATGCCAAGGTCATTGAAGACAAAAAGGCTATGGAACTGTTCCAGAGTAAAATATATTTAAAAGACTTGATAGCTAAATGCAGTATGTGATCCTAGTTTGGATCCTGAGGGGGGGAAAATAGCTATAAAGGGCACTATTGGGACAATCGAAAATTTTTAACATGGATTGTGGATTAGATAATAATAATAATAATTTATGAATGTTAAATATTCTGATTTTTATTATTATGCTGCGATTATGTAAAAGAATGACTTGGTTCTTTAAAAGTATACACTAAAAAATCTGGGAATAGCCCAGCCGGGTGTGGCTCAGCGGTTGAGCATCGACCTAGGATCCAGGCGATCGGAGTTCGATTCCCTGTCAGGTCACATGCCCGGGTTGCGGGCTTGATCAATGACGCCCTCATCATTGATGTTTCTGTCTCTCTCTCTCTCCCTCTCCTTTCATCTCTCTGAAATCAATAAAGATATATTTAAAAAAAAAAAAAAAAAAAAAAGAATCACTGCTGAAAATATTTAAAAAAAAATAAAAAATTAAAAAATAAAAAATAAAATAAAAAATCTGGGAATAAAAGTCTACAATATCTCACTAGCCAGATCTGGCATTTTGGGCCATCAAAACAGATAATGATAGTAATGACTTATAATTCATGAATAGAAAGGAATCCATGAATCCATATAGCTATAAATAAAAACATAAAGAAAAATGAAAAGTTCTTTTTGCAGTAAAATTACAATCAAATGGCTCAGAAAGAGTGTGTGTGAGTGACAGCACACACACACAAATAACAAAGCAAGAGGGGAAATGTTAATTGGTGAACCTCAGTAAAGGAGAGTTCGAATGAATTGTACCAACAGGAAGTGCTCAGATGAAAAGGAAGGTAAACTGATGGTGGGAAGGAATTAGGTAGCATTGAATCTTCACTTCATCCTTGTGGGAGGAAGACAGTGGAGGATTCTTTTCTGGGCTCCAAACTCAAGCCATCCATGAATATATTTCTTTCCAGGTTATTCCATGTCCCCCCTCAGCAAGGTCAAAGGAGAAAAAGTCAAACTCTTACAGAGTTCACTGCCTTCTTTATCAGTTACTGCTGGATAGAATGGGGATAATTTCAACTGTTTAAAAAAACGTCATCAATCAAGCCTTTTCTGATCAGTTGCGTTAGGCAACACAGCTCCAGAGAGGAAATCAGCAAAGGCTATTTTAATCCAGACCATATGCCAATGTAATACCTGGAATACCTTTCAGTGTACTAGAAAATGGTAGCTGAGGCAAGCTATCTCAGATCCTCTGTCTGGCTTCTTCAAGGGGAAAATATGTTATGGAATAGATGGATCCTGAAGGACAAGTCAGTCAAACTTCAGAATGTCAGCTTTAATGACAATACACCTTTCTTCCCCATCTTTTGTTAGATTCCTTTGTGAAATCCCAGTGAGGCTCATTGTACCATCTCTCATGCCCAGTTTCAAAAGTGATTATACCCTTGGTTCTCCCTTGACTGAAAAATGAGATCTTCAGGCCACCCAAACCCAATGCTGTCAGACACCGCACTCTCGGGAAATTCTTAACTCTTTGATTGAATGACTCATCACTGAGCCCCACCCTGGTACCAGTGTCCTGACCCAAAAATAACTGGAGCGAAGTGTTCCTTAATTCCAGAAATTGGTTGGTGCTCCACCTGGGACTGGATGAGCTTGACTTACTAGATGTGGAGAAAGCCAGGTCACCTGAAGAAACAGCTTACCTGGGTGATAGGCTCTAAGTCTTCAGTTGCTTCTCTTTGGGCTTGGTAAGGTCCCTGGTGTTTGCCCCTGAGTGAGTAAGAGTCTTCTCCTAGAAACATGAATGTGGCAAATGTAAAGAATTGAATATGTTGGTTTTTAAAATGAGTTCTAGTATCTGTTTATAAGAAACCTGGATTTTAAGACATTAACCTCTCTATATTAGTGGTTTAAAGTTGGCGAGCTGTTAGAGGAGAAAAAAATAACAAAATATTAGATAACCTCAAAACATTACTCCACACATAATGCTTACTAAGTACAAAGAGAAAAATTGTAACTTTACAATGGAGACATCTGGAGAACACCAACTCACACCATGTACATCCTGACATGATGTTCTGAGAAGAATACAATAACAATCCTCTAAAGTTCAGAGATAAGAATGAGTAAGATCCTCTTTCCTCCTGCTTCTGAGCTGATCTTGAGCTCCATTGCTTATATGGCTAGAACCGCCTTTCCATTCCTCATTAATTCCTTTGGGAGCTGGACATGATTTGTCTTAACACCCTTCCCACACTCATTCAGCCTACCTCAAAAATTCACATTGTTTGCTCTTCATATGATTTGAGGGAGTGTGATTTTATTTTTGAATTACAGTTTATATTCAATATTATTTTGTATTAGTTTCAAGTTTACAGCATAATGGTTAGATAATCATATACCTCGCAAAGTGCTCCCTCCCATATTTCCAGTACCCATCTGGCACCATACATAGTCATTACAGTATTATTGACTATATTCCCTGTGCTGTACTTTACATCCCCTTGACTATTTTGTAACTACCGATTTGTCCTTCTTAAACCCTTCACCTTTTTAACCCAGCCCCCCAACTCCCCACCTCTCTGACAACCATCAGTCTGTTCTCTGTATCTGATTCTGTTTCTATTCTGTTTATTTTGTTCTTTAGATTCCACATATAAGTGAAATCATGTGGTATTTGTTTTTCTCTGACTGACTTATTTCACTTCGCATAATACTCTCTAGGTCCATTCATGCTGTTGCAAATGGTAAGATTTCATTCTTTTTTATGGCCAAGTAATATCCCATTGTATATATGTACCACCACATTTTTATCCACTTTATTGATGGGCACTTTGATGGGTTGCATCCATATCTTGACTATTGTAAATAATACTTGTAATGACCATAGTGATGCACACATTCTTTCAAATTAGTGTTTTTTGGTTTTTCGGATGTACACCCAGAAGTGGAATCACTGGGTCATAAGGAAGTACCATTTTTTGTTTTTTTAGGACCCTCCATACTGTTTTATATAGTGGCTGCAACAATCTGCATTCATACCAACAGTGCATTCTCACTAACACCTGTTGTTTATTGATTTATTGATGATAGCCATTCTGGCAGGTGTGAGGTGATATCTCATTCTCATTGTGGTTTTAATTTATTTGCATGTCTCTGATGATTAGTGGCATTGAGTATCTTTTCATATGTCTATTGGCCATCTGTATGCCCTCTTTGGAGAAGTGTCTCTTCAGATCCTTTGCCAACTTTTAATTGGGTTGTTTGTTTAGTGTTTAGTGTCTATTATATAGTGTAAAAAGGTGGTCTAGTTTTATTTTTTGCTTGTATCTGTCCAATTTTCCCACCAAAGTTTATTGAATAGACTCTCTTTACCCCATTGTATATTCTTGCCTCTTTTGTTAAATATTAATTGACCATATAGTTCTGGGGTTATTTCTGGGCTCCTTATTGTATTCCATTGATCTATATGTCTGTTTTATGCCAGTACCATGCTGTTTTAATTACTACGGCCTTGTAGTATAGTTCGATATCAGGTAGCATGATTCCTCCAACTTTGTTCTCCTTTTTTAAAATAGTTGTGGCTTTTCAGGACTTTTGTGGTTCCATATGAATTTTTTAGATTATTTGTTCTAGTTCTATGAAATATGTCATTGACATTTTGATAGGAATTGCATTGAATCCATAAATTCTTCTAGTAGTATGGACATTTTAATGGTGTTAATTCTTCCTATCCATGAGTATGTTATATGCTTCTATTTATTTGTATCTTTATTAATTTCTTTCTTTAGAATCTTATAATTTTCTGAGTACAGATCTTTTACCTCCTTGGTTAAATTTATTCCTAAGTATTTTATTTTTCTTGATGGAGCGAAAAATGGGATTGTTCAGTTTCCCTTTCAGATAGTTCATTATTAATGTATAAAAATATCAACTGAATTCTGAATATTTATTTTGTATCCAGTCTATTCAATAAACTTTGGTGGGAAAATTGGACAGATACAAGCAAAAAATAAAACTAGACCACCTTTTTACACTATATAATAGAATAAACTCAAAATGGATTAAAAGCTTAAATGTAGGCCTCAAATCATATAACTCCTAGAAGAAAACATAGGGAGTAAAGTTTTCAACATTCTTCTCAGTGATAGCTTCTTTCTGATATATCTCCTCGCACAAGGGAAACAAAAGAAAAAATAGACAAATGGGACTACATCAAACTAAAAAGTTTTTGAACAGCAAAGGAAACCATTGACAAAATGAAAAGACAACCCACTGAATGGGAGAACATATTCACCAGTGATACATTTGATTAGGATTTAACATCCTACTTGACTAAATTTATTTTTCAGTTCTAGTACTTTTTGGTGGAATATTTAGGGTTCTTTATATACAGTATCATTTCATCTGCAAAAAATGACAGTTTTACTTCTTCCTTTCCAATTTGGATGCCTTTTATTTCTACTTCTTGTCTGATTGCTGTAGCTAGGACTTTCAGTATGATTTTGAATAAGAGAGGTGAAAGTGGATATCCCTCTCTTGTTCCTGATATTAAGGGAAATGGTTTTAGTTTTTGTCCATTGAGTATGATGTTGGCAGGGAGTTTGTCATATATGGCCTTTATTGTGTTGAGGTATGTTCCCTCTGTCCCACTTTGCTGAGAGCTTTTATGATAAATGGGTGCTGGATTTTATCAAATGCTTTATCTGCATCTCTTGATATGACCATGTGGTTTTTGCCTTTCATTTTGTTTATGTGGTGTATCAAGTTTATTGATTTGCAGATATTGTACCAACCTTGCATTCCAGGAATAAATCCCACTTGATCATCATGTGTGTTCTTTTTAATGTATTGCTGAATTCAGTTGCTAATATTTTGTTGAGGACTTTTCATCTATGTTCATCATAAATGTCTCTCTTTATAGCGTTTTTATCTGGTTTTAGAATTAAGGTAATGCTGGCCGTATAAAAGGAACTTGGGAGTCTTCTTTTCTCTTAAATTTTTGAAATAGTCGGAGAAGCATAGGAGTTACTTCTTTGAATGTTTGGTAAATTCACCTCTGAAGCCAATCTGTCCAGGACTTTTGTTTATTGGGAATTTTTTTATTACTTCTTCAATTCCATTAGTTGTAATTGGTCTGTTCAGGTTTTCTGTTTCTTCCTGATTCTGTTTTGGAAGATTTTATATTTCTAGAAATTTATTCATTTCTTTCTGATTGTCCAATTTGTTGGCATACAGTTATTCATGATATTTTCTTAAAATCCTTTGTATTTCTGTGCTGTCAATTGTTACTTCTCTTTCATTTTTGATTTTATTTCTTTGGGTTCTTTTTTTCTTGGTAATCCTGGTTAAAGGTTTATGAATCTTGTTTATGGTGTTTTTTTAATCCTCACCCAACAATACGTTTGTTTCTTTTATTTTAGAGAGAGGAAGGAGAGAGAGAGAAACATCAATGTGAGAGAGAAACATTTACTGGTTGCCTCTTATACACACCCCAACCAGGGGTTGGACCTGCAACCTAGGTATGTACCCTGACTGGGAATCAACCCACGACACTTTGGTGTACGGGACAACACCCCAACCAACTGAACCACACCAGCCAGGGCTTGTTTATCTTTTTGAAGTATCAGTTCTTGGTTTCACTGATCTTATGTATTGTTGTTTTTTTACTCTATTTCATTTATTTCTACTCTAATCTTTATTATTTCCTTCCTTCTACTCACTTTGGGTTTTGTTTGTTGTTCTTTTTCAAGAACTTTTAAGAGAAAGGTTAGATTGTTTGTTTAAGATACTTCACATTTCTTGAAGTAGACCTTTTAGGTCTTCCCTTTTAGGACTATTTGTACTGTATCCCATAGATTTGGGGTTGTTCTGTTTTTATTTTCATTTGTCTCAAGATATCTTTTGATTTCTTCCTTGATCTCATTGTTAACCTATTCATTGTTTAGTGACATGTTATTCAACCTCCATGTGTTTCTGTGTTTTTCAGTTATTTTCTTGTGATTGATTTCTAATTTTATATTATTTTGGTCAGAGAAGATGCTTGATATGATTCAATCTTCTTAAATTTATTGAGACTTGTTTTGTGTCCTAACATGTGGCCTATCTTAGAAAATGTTCCATGTGCACTCCAAAAAAGCGTATGTTCTGCTCTCTGGGGTAAAATGCCCTGAAAACATCAATTAAATCTACCCGGTCTAGTGTGTCACTTAAGGCCACTGTTTCCGTTTATATTTTCTGTCTGAAAGATCTATCCATTGATGTCAATGGGGTGTTAAAATCTCCTCCTACAACTGCATTAGTGTCAATTTCTCCCTTTATGTCCATCAAGGTTTGCTTTACATATTTAGGTGCTCCTATGTTGTGTGCATAAATGTTTACAGGTGTAATATCCTCCTGTTGGATTGATCTCTTTGTCATTATGTAATGTCCTTTATTGTCTCTTATTATAGGCTTTGCTTTAAAGTCTATTTTGTCTGATATAAGCATTGTTTCCCTGTCTTTTTTGTTTTTTTTATTTCCATTTGCATGAAATACGTTTTTCTATCCCTTTATTTTCATGCTGGCTGTGTGTATCTTTCATTTTGAGGTGGGTCTCTTGTACACAGTATATAAATGGGTCTTGTGGGGTTTTTTCCATTCAGCTACCCTATGTCTTTTGATTTAAGCCACTCACATTTAAAGTGATTATTGATAGGCACATATTTATTGCCATTTTATTCTTTATAATTATGTTCCTTTGTTGTTGTTTTTTCTTTCTTCTTCTTAAAGAAGTCCCTTTGACATTTCTTGTAATACTGGTTTGGTGGTGATGAACTCCTTAACTTTTCATGTCTGGGAAGCTCTTTATTTCTCCTTCAATTTTAAATGATAGCCTTGTTGGGTAGAGTAGTCCTGGTTGTAGGTCTTTGCTTTTCATCACTTTGAATATCCCATGCCAATTCCTTCTGGCCTGAAATGTTTCTGTTGAGAAATTGCTGACAGTCTTACAGGAGTTCCCATGTAGATAACTAACTGAATCTCTCTTACTGCTTTTAAGGTTCTCTGTTTGTCTTTAATCTTTGGCATTTTAACTATGATGTGTCTTGATGTGGGCCTCTTTAGATTCATCTATTTTGGGACCCTCTGCACACCTGAACTCATGTGTCTTTTTTCCTTTACCAGGTTAGTGAAGTTTTTAGCCATTATTTCTTCAAATAGGTTCTCAATCCCTTGCTCTCTCTCTTACCCTTTTTGTGTCCCTCTGATTCAAATGTTGTTTCACTTTTGGTTGTCCCAGAGGTCCCTTAGGCTTTCCTTGTTTTTTAAAAACTATTTTCTGTTCACTGCTCTGCTTGCTTGTTTTCTATTATCTTATTATCTAAATCACTGATTCATCCCTCTGCTTCATTTAACCTGCTATTGATTTCTTCTAGTGTATTCTTCATTTCAGATAATGTACTCATCATTTTTGACTGATTCTTTTTTATGGTTTATATGTCCTTTTAAATCTTACTATCACTTTGTTTAAATTCTCACTCAGTTCTTTCATTCTTTCTTTAAGTTCCTTGAGCATCTTTATAACTATTGTTTTGCCTCCATTCCATTTAATTTTTTTTTCTGTGGATTTCCCTTGTTTTTTTATTTGGAGCATGTTTCATTGGCCTGTCTATGAGTGGGGTTGACCCTCAGGCTAGCTGACTATGGGGATCACTCCTGGCCACAATGTATAAGCTGCTGTGTGGAGGCTTCCCCCCCCCCCCCTCACAAAGTGGAATTAGCTCCACCAGATTCAGGTTCTGGTCCCTGTCCCAGGATCTCCCTTTTGGTGTGCTGTTTGTGTGGCTAGTTTAGTAATGCTCTGGTGTGGTCTGAAACCCACCCCCAATTGTGTTAGTTCTGGTCTACTTGGGAGGGACTCCAGTACAAGTCAGTGTCAGATGCTGCCTATAACCAGCCTTGGACTACCTGTCTGAAAGAACCAAGTGATCCACAGTTTGTGTCTGCCTCTGCTACACCTGGGTACTAGTGGGAAGGGTCAAGCTGTGTACCAAGGTCACCTTCCTCCAGGTCTGAGCCCCAGGGGTTGGTCAGCAAAAGGCCCAAGGCACCCTGAGGTCAGCCCCTGCTTGCTGGCTGCCTGTAAGGTTCATTCACTGAAAGAGTTCTGACAGTACTAGAGTTCTGTGAGGTAGACTCTCAGTGAGGGAGAACCAGATAGAGGTGAATGGTGTTCACCAGACTGATATAGATTCAAATTTGGTGCTAGTGGTGGGCTGAAGCCACTCAGGGAGTCTCAGGATACATCAAGTCCAGCTACCACCTGCTGTGTGCCAGCAGACCTCTGTGGTGGGGCAGGGTCTCAGGGAGTCATCAAGGTGAGGTCAGCAGAGTTCATCAGGCCATAGCAGATCAAGAATTGTTGTGTGAAAAGAAGGCTCTGCACAGGAATGGTAGTGCCAGTTAAGCTTGCAAGGGAAAAATGACTCCTTCCTTAGAGTCATAAAACTCAGTCTTTCCTTCTTCAGGAGCCTTCCAACAGAATCTGCACAGAGGGCCCAAGCTGACCACAAGCTGTGAGCTCAGCAGAGCAGGGTAATGAGGAGTCAAGAGGATGGGGCTAGTGCATTTCTACAGGCTGATGTAGTATGGAGAGAACTACTTAATCCAGGAAGGTGGCATCTGTGGGTGACGTGCAAGAGGGACTCAGCTCAGGGATGCTGGTAGCTGTTCCTTCAGCTATCTCCCTAAAGGTACACAACCTAGTCCATCCTCACACAACTCTAGTCTCCTCCAGTCCACTCTCCCACTGCCTCTGCTGGAGCCCAGGGTAAGTGGTCACTAATGAGATTTTGTGTGCTGGCCCTTTAATAGGGTGCCTGGGTTCCTTACAGACTTCTGTGTCTTCCTGGCAGATAGAATCCCTGCTGATTTTCACAGCCAGATGTTATATGGGCCCCTCTTCCCAGCTCTGTTGCTCCAGGCTGGGGATCCCATCATGGAGTTGAAATCCCAGGCTCTTCAGGGAGAAACCTTTGCAGCTGAGAAACCCTCTCAAATTATCAACCACCACACATGGATATGGGGCCAGCCCTTTTCACATCTCCACACTTCCTATCAGTCCCAATGTAGCTTCTTCTGTAAATCTTTCATTTTAAGACTTCTGTTCAGCTAATAATTAATTAGTTTTCAGGTTAATTGTTCTATAATTTAGTTGTAATTCCAGTTTGGACTTGGGAGGAGGTGAGTATAACTTCCACCTACTCTGCCACCATTTTTGATCCCATATGGTCTTTTTGTGATGTTTAAATCTCAAACTATTATGTGTCTTCCATGGCATAGTTTCTTATCTCTAAGATACTAAACACAAGGATTTGTAGTGATCACAATGAGACTCTGCCAGGCATCATTTAAGAATGAGTGGATTAATTTCTTGCCAAGTGAGAGTGTTCCTTTTGCGACTAAAATTCATTATGAATAGAATCTGGTGGTACTAAGTGGTAGCTCATGGGAAATTTTAAAGAAAAAATTTACTCTATATCTGCCCTGAAGTTTAGAATCAAATATTATATTAAAGCTATATCTTGCTTACTTATTATTATCCTTGGAGTTAACATTTAGGACCAGATAGGAAGAGCCAACTGTCCCTAAGTTTTAAATCTATTCACCCTAGAGTCAGTCTGCAGTCATATTTTTCTAGGCCATTTAGGAAGTCTGAGAATGAAGAATAAATTAAAGAACTTCAACTTCTACTGATGGACTGTTGTCATCCTAACACCTTTCTGTCCTTTGCTTCAATGCATAGAGAATAAAATTTCTTTGCTTCTCTCCTTTCGTTTGGTTGCTAATAACTTAAACCTGCCTCATTCACACTGGATGAACATGGGACTTTCCCTTCCAGGGCCCATTAGTAACTAACTAAAGAGAGCCAGGGATTGCTAGGCAGGAAAACCAAAACAAAATCAAACAAACAAAACTATAAAACTTACATCATTATAATCAGAAGAACTATCTGGGAGTTTTCCAAACTTAAGTATTATTATAAACTTCTTATCACATTAAAATGCTTTATAATTAATCTACATGATAAGATCTGAATTTGACCATTAGATGTGAAAATGAGGGCAAATTCTAGGGCATTGTTATCACAGCTATTAATTTGATGAATGAGGTCTTAGAAGTCCAGGTCTTGGTTAACTGTGGGAAGCTTATTTTTCCAGCTCTGTAAACACAAGTGACTTTATATATTCCAGGCTGCTTTCTTGCTGGGTCTAGGTAGTGCTTCCTTATATTGAACAACTGACTTGTAAAAATAAATTTAACCAAATAAAGTACCTGAGGAGACTTCCTGTCCCCAGAACTATTAAAGAACTGTTTGGAAGGGTGTACTCAGGCTCCTGTTTATAAATAACTTTACTAACTCTACAACTATACTATTGCCTAATTAAAACCATTGTGAGCTCCATTAGTTTATGAAAGGCAACTTTACCATTCCCAAATTGTAGAATTAGAGTATTAGCAAAGGTAGCCCAAGAACAATCACCCAAAACTGATGGTGTTCTCCAGGTACAATGTCTCAAGATCAAGGAGGAGGCCATTTTCTTGGGCATCATTGATAAGATCCTGAAAAAATATATGAACAATGACCACTAGAAGGGTTCCACTTTGCAGCAGAACTACCCCAACACTGATTGCCAAAAAACTGAAGAGAAGAAAGAAATGCCTCCAGGGTTTCCACTGCTCTCCAGTAACTATTCCCATCTAATTGTGACTATTTAAGCTTCTTATTAGACAGCAGCAGCTAAATGTTATGCTACTACATTATCAAAAGCTAATGTCACAGAGAACTTGCATGCTGAAAGAACCCAGCTAAAAGCTGCAGGTTGTGACCACGGAAGGCTGTTTCCTTCTTAATAAATTTCCAGTGTAGTCCCAGTAAGCCAATAATAAATTCATGAGAAGGTGGCTTTTAGGCATAGTTATTCCACTACTGATCATTGACTAACTCTGTATTAACTGGTAAAGAAATATTTCCAGAGTTACACAAGATTGTGTGTGCCCTTTTTAGATCTCTTCTTTATATTTCAAAAGATGGGAATTGATTATGGATGGAAATCACAAGATCAATATGTTATTGATCCTTATTACTGATATTTAATGAGAATCTGTTCCTTAATCCACTGTCAGAATTAGGATCTACAACTGATCAGGTAGAAATAGGTGAAAGATGCCATGACTGTTTTTACTTTGTATGATCGTACCATTCTTCTCTGGACTGAATATGCATCTTGTCATGGAATAGAAAAGCAAAAACACTCACATGCAGGTCTCTTTCAACGTTTGGAATATAGTGGCCTACTATAAAATTCTTGCCACAATGAAGACCTTACAGGTCAACTGTTCTAAAATAAAGACATAATTTTGGGTAAGCATCTCACTAATATTTGGACTCAGGAGCCAATCAACTTGTTTGAATCCCAGCTCTGCCACTTACTAGTTGCATGACTCATTTGTAAGAGAAGTGTACTCATTTATTCAGTACAGTAAGTTAACTCATTTAGGTATCTATACCTAGACATTTTTAATAACAAATTTATGGCCACAATGATAGTTGTCAATATCTAATTTTAATTTTTTTCCCAAGCTAAAATTAGCACAGCCACTGGGACACTGACCACCCTTTTTACTGTGCACTGTTATGTACCCAAAATTACTCAAGGAGGGACACTTGCACCTGCCCTCAAGTACTTCTTGGCCCATGTGGAAGCAAGGTGGTCTTCTATTTATACTTCTCTACATAAAAATATGTAAGTATATGACTGTATTCCAGGTATTGCTCAGAGCATCACCTCATACTCACTGCTCTCAAAATTTATCAAAAACTCAACTAGAAAAGTACCACTTACAAAAGTTTTCCTGAAGGATATACATTCCTCAAAATGATTAAATAATAATAATAATCTTCTAAGGATTTTGTTAGGACCATTGTCCTTTTCATTAAACAGTATCCTCTCAAAATGTATTGAAGGAGAAACTTGTTTTCTGGTCTCACTATCAGAAAAAATAACAAATGTTAATGTTTATTGAGTGCTATAAAGAGCTCATCACTTTTTTTATGTGCATTAATCCATTTAATCTGTGAAACACTTCTATGAGTAGATAACCATAATTATCTTTGTTTTATGGGTAAGAAATCTGAAACACAAAGAGATTAAGTAATTCATCCAAATTTACATAGTAAGTTATAGAGTTAGGGTTGGAGGAATTTAGGTAATCCAAATCCAAGGAATAGTCTCCAAACTGCCACCCTATACTGTCTCTTGAAAAAATTGTTCTCTTCCTGAACAGCTAGCTTGATTTTTGCCTCAATGATTTTTATTAATCATAAAATTAATTTGAATTCATTGCTAGGAAGCTCAGAGCCAAATTCCTAGCTATGCAAGAGATTTTATGGCATAAATTGTGCATCACTACCTAACCTTTATATTTTCTTATTTTTCCTTTGTCCCATTATACTTATCCACCTACAAAAATAATGCTCACTTGATATCAAACCCTGTCAAGGAAAGAAACATTATAAGCAAGCCTTACTCATGAAAAAAGATGTAAGAAATATTTTTAAATATTAGTAAACTGATTAAAGGAATGTACAAAAAAATAACATATAGCCATATTGGAATTATCTCAAGGTTTATCATTAGAAAATATGTGAATAATGTAATTCACCATATTAACAAATTAAATGAGTAAAATTATATAATCATCTGGCTCCATTTAAGGAAAAGAGTATATAATAAAATATAGCATCCCTTTATAATAAAAAAAAGTTAACAAACTTAGAATAAAAGGGAACTTCCCTTTTATTAATAAGGTATTTTAAAGATAAATCTATAGCAAACAACATATTAATAATGAAATGTTGAAAGCATTTAGATTAGGATCAAGACAAGGGTACCCATTACCTCCCATTCTATTCAACACTGTGCTGTGCCTGGCTAACAGAGAACAGCAAGAAAAAGAAGTAAAATAATCATTATTTGGTGAGGATATATCTATATATGTAGAAAATAACTCTACAGGTAAATTACTAGAATTAATGAGATCAATATACAAAAAATCAATTGTATTCTACATCACAAACAAATAAAAATAAAACATTTTAAGAGATATCATTCTCAATAGCATTTTTTAAAAAGATCTTACTGGAGAATATTACAAACCTTGGTAAAAGACATTTATAAAAATATAAATAAAAGTAGAGGTATACCATGTTCCTGGATTATAAAACTCAATAACTTAAAGATGTCAATGTTTTCCAAATTGAGATGATCTCAACCAAAACCCCAACCTTTTGTTTACTTGTTTGTGGAACTTCACAAATTCTAAAATTTATATGGAAAAATAAAAGGCCAAAAGAGATCAAATCCTATTGATGAAGGACATGGCGAGGCAACTTGTTCCACCAGATATTAAGACTTTCTATAAACTATAGACCTTGGGACAGTTTAGTATTTGTGCAGGAATAGACAGATAGATTGATGGAGCCAAATAACGACTCTAAAAATATTCTCATACACATATGGACATTTGATTCCTGCCATAGTTGGCCTTGTAAATCAGCTTGTTTGTTTGTTAGTTTTAAAAAGGACTTTTCAGAGACAATAAGATGGCAGCATAGGTAACTGCGGTACCTGCCACCTCCCACAACCATAACAAAATTACAACTAAAATACAGGACAACTACCATTTAGAACCTCCTGAAATCTAGCTGAACAGTGTCTTACAACTAGGGAACTGAAGAAGACATTGAGACTGGTAGGAGGGGTGGAATCTGGGTGGAATCTCAGAGACACGACCTTGGTCCCACACCCAGGTGCTGCAATTTAAAGCAGGGAAGGGATACCTCAGTGGTGGAGGTTTCTCAGAGGAGCAAGGGGTTCAAGCCCCTCATCAGGCCCCCCCAGCCCAGGGCTCTAGTACCAGGAAGAGAAGTCTCCACAACTTCAGGCTGTAAAAACCAATGGAGATTGTGGCTGAGTGATACGGAAGCTGCTGGAGCCCCAGGCAGCTCCTCTTAAAGGGCCAGCACACAGACTTACTCAGAACCACCCCCTCTGAGCTCCAGTGCTGGGCAGCAGCTTGAAAGGTAACTGGGACATTCAGGGAGGAGTTAACTTGCGTGCAATCAGGGAAAGAGCTGGAGGGGCAGCTTTCTCACAGACAGAAGAGCTGGCAGAGGCCATTGCTCCTTTGACAAGCCCTCTCCCCACAGAGCCCGCAGGCAGGTGCCTTCTCTGAATCTCTATCAATCTGACTCACACCTTTCCCCCACCCTGGTGATTCCTGGAGATCCAGCCCCTCCCTACTTGCAAGCTCATCCAAGCCATTTCCAGTGACTTTTCTATACAGATGGCCTCCCTACCCTCAGGCTTAGAACTTTCCTAAAATCTCTCAGACAACCAGCAGCTGGCCTCAGCATGCTCCATACCTCTCGATAAGAGGCCCCAGGCACAGCACTAGTGGCAGCCTGCATTGGTTCATAGCTTGGCCTCTCCTGAACACCTCTAAGCCCAGCACAAGTAGCAGCCATCTACAGATTGCTTGTAGCTCACGCCGAGTGGCTCTCGGCAGGGCACAGGCAGAAGACTGACTTTTCACTTCCTGGGAGGCCTCAGAGACAGTGCACTTGGTGGTGAGCTTCAACCACACTGGATTACAACCCTACCACATCCATGAGTGACACACTCAAGGAACACACTTGGTGAACACCAAAGTTCCACTGAAGTAAATCCTGATCCATAGGGGTGTCTTCAGCACAGCAACTCTTTGTTTGTAGTTGCAGCTGGTGCTCACAGCCATTTGGCCTGGGGGTCAATTCCTCCGAGTGACGCCAATAACAACCAATGCTCAACTACAGCAGGACAGGGTGCATAGCACACATAGGGGAGCAACCAAAAGTCCCAGCTCAGGTGACTGGAGAACTGAGCCACTGGACCCTATAGGACACTTACTACACAAAGCCACTCTATCAATTCCAGGAGACATAGCAGCTCTACCTAATACATAAAAACAGACACCAGGAAGCAGCCAAAATGTGGAGACAAAGAAACATGTCACAAAAGAAAGAGCAGAAGAAATCTCCAGAAAAAGAACTAGATGAAATAGAGCCAAGCAAGATACTAGATATAGAGTTCAAAACAATGGTTATAAGGATGTTCAAGGATCTTAATAAGACTATTAAGGAAATGAGTGAGATCATCAATGACATAATAACAAAGCAGTCAGAAATGAAGGCTACACTAACTGAAAGGAAAAATAATTTACAGGGAATCAACATAGAGTAGAGGACGCCGAGAATCAAATCAGCAATTTAGAATATGAGGAAGCAAAAAACAGTCAATCAGAACAGCAAAAAGAAAAAAGAATCCAGAAGTATGAAGATAGTGTAAGGAATCTCTAGGACAATGTCAAGCAACTCAACATTTGTATTATGGGGATAACAGAAGGAGAAGAAAGAGAGCAAGAAATTGAAAACCTATTTGAAAAATTAGAAAAAACTTCCCCTACCTGGGGAAAGAAATAGACTTACAAGTCCAGCAAGCGCAGAGAGTCCCAAACAAGAGGAACCCAAAGAAGCCCACAGCAAGACACATCATAATTAAAATGCCAGAGGTTAAAGACAAAGAGAGAATCTTAAAAGCAACAAGAGAAAAGCAGTTAATTACACATAAGGGTGCACTCATAAGACTGTCAGCTGATTTCTCAACAGATACTTTGCAGGCCAGAAGGGAGTGGCAAGAAATATTCAAAGTGATGAAAAGCAAGAACCTACAACCAAGATTACTCTACCCAACAAAGCTATCATTTAGAATTGAAGATCAGATAAAGAGCTTCATAGATAAGAAAAAGCTAAAGGAGTTCATCACCACCAAACCAGTACTACATGAAATGTTGAAGGGTTTTCTTTAAGAAGAAGCTAATGAACAAAAGAAACCGACAAACAAAATAGACCCAGAGACACTGAAGCATGCAACAGACTGTCATATCTCAGAGGGAGGAGGGAAGGGGATGGGTGGTGGGAAGAGGTTAACCAAAGAAGTTATATGCATATATGCATATATGCATAACCCACGGACATAGACAATAATGTGGGGAAGGCTTGGGGAGGGGGTGGGAGCGAGGTGGAGGAGGTCAATGGGGGAGAAAAATGGGACACTGTAATACTCTCAACAATAAAGATAAATTTTAAAAATTAAATAAAAAGGACTTTTCAATAAATGGTGCTGAATAATCATTCTTATGGAAAATATAAAATTGAACTCCCACCACACAAATACCTACTCCAGGATTAAGTTCCCAGAATCAAATGGTAAAATATAAAACTTTTAGATGAACATATAGAATAGCTTAATTACCCATGGATAGAAAGTTAGGTTTTAAATAAAACAAAAAAACATAAACTAGACAAGTTTAATAACTTGACTGCATTAAAATTAAGAACTTCTGTTTATCAGAGATCCCATAATAAAGGAGAAAAGATAAGTCACAAAACTAGAGGGAAGATAGGTAATTTATTTAATCCATAAAAGGATCATAACCAGAATATATAAATAACTCACATGAACAATTTTTTAAAAGACAAACAACTCAGAAAAGAACTTTGAATAGGCACTTTCACAATAGAAGAAAATCTGAATGACTCATAAACATATGAAAGGATGCTTGATTTCATTAATGATCAAGGAAATACAAATTAAACCAAATGAGTTACAATTTTATAGCCACAAGATTGACAAAAATGTAAAAGTCTTTAAATTTAAATTTTCAAATAACATGCATTGTTGAGGATGTGGAGCAAAACGATTTCTCACGCCCTGCAGAAAGCTACATTGGAGCAATCACTTTGACAAATACTAGTTTGACATTACCTAGAATGGAAAGGTGCTAAAGCCAAACAAGATCATTATATGTAGGCACAGAACAGACTTTGTTGCGGAACTTAAAGCAGAGGGTCAGCAAAACATTCATGGTTCACTGCTAGCTCAGTCTTCCACAAGGAAATGTGAAGGGCCAGCGTTACTGCTGGATATACGGGCCAGCTCTACTCCACAGGCAGGACTCCAAAAGAATGGCCTGGCTCATAGGTAAAAGAGGGGAGGAAGGGATTAGTGTCAAGAAATCTGAATTTAGATGCCAGCTATTAACAGAGCTGCCTGGCAACACCACTGCTAGCATCCCAGGGCCTTGTGGGAAACTGGGTGGTGGCACAGCCCCTACTTCTGGGGAAACAGGAACTCCTGATCCCAGCTCTCTTGGTGCTGGAAAATCTAAACTTTCGGGGGGTATTTATTAGACAATCACACTTGTGTCTTCACAGCTAGTAAAGTCGGCCATGTGCTTTACAGCCATGTGTACCCTAAGGAATCTGTTATATGTGTCCAATATTTTGCATACAATAATAGTAATAGCTACATTGCTTATAATAGCAAACACTATAAACAATTTAAATATCTACAAAGAGTAAACTGGGTAAATAAAGTGTGATATATTCAAATAATGGAATACTCTAGAACAGAGAAAATGAATGAAATTCAGTTATATTCATCAATATTTTAAAATCTCAATAACAATATTTAGAATAAGAAGCCAATCACAAAATCCAAAAAAGTCAAAACAAAATTATATATTATTTAGGGATATAGTTATAAGTGGTTAAAAAAAAAATTTAAAGCAAGGGAATGGGTATCACAAAATTGAATTTTAATATTATTGTACATGTATAAGAGGCCTGGTGGGGACTGGGATGGGGAGGCAGTTGTAGGAGGCCCCCTAAGCGTGCTTCTAAAACACTGTCAGTGTTTTTTATCTTAACCTGAGTGGTGGATGCTCAGGCGCTTGCTTCATTATTATTCTTTTAACTGTACATATACATTGTTTCCATGTATATGTAAAAATATCTTCTATTAAGATATTTCACAATTTAAAAAGCAGAGAAAGTAAGTTACAAGTATATGAAATACAAAGAGAAATCTTTGAGCAGGCTTTAATTTTGGGATAAATTTCTAAAAATACCATTGTTAAGTCAAAAGGCATGAACACTGGAAGGGGCAGCATTTATGCAAGTACTTCAGCAGTACTTCCTTATTTTATGTTTTATTTTATTATGTATGCACTTATGTAAATTGTTTCACTCTTCTGAATCAAGGTGAAGCCTAAACAGACCATTAATAAGGGTGAGAAGGTGAGACTAGATGGGGGGAACAGAGCCCTGTTGTCTGTGTGGTATTTTTCCCCAGTGGAATCATGGGTTAGATTCCCACACAGATGTGCAAACCTGTGGGGGTATTATACCAGGATCAGAGATCTATAGTTTTCTTCATGAACCAACGAAATGGACCAAGAACCCTTCTCACTGTCAGCCTGTGAATGCTCCTTGTGGGCTTTCCTGCTGGTCCATAGCTGGAGGCCCTGCCAGGCCATCTAATGTCAGCTTTCCTATCCACTTAAAACTCACTGCAGCCTTTTCCTGTGTGTGCATGAAATTCATTATTGGCTCATCTCAATGGAAGTGCCGTGACTTCAAAACTGCTGATAGCTATCAGCAAAAAGCCTTACATAAACATTTTAAAAGATACTTCCTTTTTGCAGGGTATGGAAATAACTGTTGTTGACTGGGCATGGGGAAGAAAATAAATATTCTCCTGCTACAAAGATCACAGGCAAAGCAGAAGCCTCAAGGCTCCTGGGTCCTCAGCCTCGTGCTGCCCCAAGGTCAGCCCTGCAGATGTCCCCATTGCACTTTCCACCCATCTGTTTCTCCACCCTTCCCAGGCAGGGGAAATACTTGTCTCCTCTTTCCTCGTTTGGCTATGACTTGTGCATCTTTTATCCCCAGCACTGGCGTGGTGACTGGCACTTACAATGGACTCTACTGCTGGGAGAAACCTCTCTGAAAGACTAATGGAACCTACTCTTTTTACCCAAAGGAAAGATTGGCAAAGAAATGTGTCCAGCGCCACAGAGGGGGTGGTAAGAACAGAACCGCAGTCTTCTCAGTCCCCTTTACTGACAAGGCATGAAGGCTTCAGTAACAGCTATATTGTATACCAGTTCTTGGACTCCTCAAGTCTGCACTTCTGCCCTGGCAGAAACAAAATGAGCTAATTAAATGCTTGCCACTGGCTTATTTTGGAAACTTCATGGAATGTGTAAAAGCCTGAATGAATTTCAGGCCACATTGATTACTTCAAATGCAGAAGAAATCATCCAAGCATGGGAAGAAGGTGAAAAAGCTAAACCCATGGCCAAGGCTTATTAATATTGTAATGCTTTTTGCTTATTGGAGCAGAAAAGCAACTCTTGGCTTTGTAAGGGATTAACGCTTTAAGGCTATAATGGAGGAGAGTAAATAGAATCCTTCAAGGTTGAAGAAGAGTCCAAGCAAATATTCTGCCTAATTGCTTTGGAATAACCAAGATCTCCCCGATTACTGTGGGAGAAAGAAAATCAATAGATTGTATTAAGAGGAAACTAAAGGCACGACTGGGTCACCCTCTATGGCTAGTGGAGAGTGGTGCCTTGGCACAGATTCCCAGGGGGCTGCAATTAATGAAACATGCCCATGCTGTCTAAAACAACCCAAGGTGTACATATAAAATAGTTCATTGCATATCTTAAAATCTCCCAGTGGATCTGTAGAAATGCCCGTTGCTAAGAGGTTTTTATGAAGCATGTGGACCTTTGCCCACCCTTTCCCCGACCGTGTTCTCCATTAATTTAGTCCAGTGGTAAGACTGACAAAGGTTTTGTGTCTCAGCACTAGTCTCAGTTACAGAGATTTCTGGAAACCAAATTAAACCTCCTCTATTTTTCATGAAGAAAGTTACAACCCAGAGCTTTGCCTGCCCGACTTTTGAACTTTCCTATTCAAAAGTACCTGATGTTGTCCATTACATGATAAAGTCACTTCAGAGTTATTTCACTTAGCATGACGTTCTCAAGATCCACCCATGTGTCACAGATGGCAGTATCTCATCTTTTCTAACAGCTGAGTAGTACTCCATTGTGTACGTGCACCGCATCTTCTTTATCCAGTCCTCTATCAAAGGACACTTCGGTTGTTTCCGTGGCCACTGTGAATAATGCTGCAATGAACATAGGGGTGCATATATTTTTTGCAAATAGGTGTTTTCAAAATCTTGGGGTAGATACTCAGAAGAGGGGTTGCTGGGTCATATAGTAACTCTATTCTTAATTTTTTAAGGAACCTCCATACTGTTTTCTATAGTGGCTATATAAATCAGACAGAAAATGTCAAGAACCATATGACTTCACTCATATGTGGCATATAAAACTGAAAGCAACAAATAAACAAGCAAGAAAATAAACAAAAGTCATAGACACAGACAATAGTATGGTGGTTACCAGAGAGAAGAGGGGTGGAGGGTAATAAAGGGTAAAGGGGGTCAAATATGTGGTGACAGAAGAAGATTTGAATTTGGGTGAAGAGCACACAATGCAATATACAGATGATGTATCATAAAACTGTACACTTGCCCGGCTGGCCATGGCTTAGTGGTTGAGCACCGACCTAGGATCCAGGAGATCGTGGTTTGATCCCCAGTCAGGGGCGTGCAGGAGGCAGCCGATCAGTGACGACTCTCTCATCATTGATGTTTCTGTCTCTCTCCCTCTCCCTCTCCCTTCCTCTCTCTGAAATCAATAAAGATATATTTAATTTAAAAAATTGTACATTTGAAACCTATATGATTTTATTAAACAATGTCACCCCAATATATTTAATTTTTAAAAATAAAAATAAATCACTTCAGAGAACACAGGATGCTTTGGAGAAATATGTGCAACCTTCGATCATTAGCACAGGTCTGACCCAGACCAGATAGACTGAGAAACACCTGGCCTTGAGCTGTGACCATTGCAGCCCATCACCTCTCTGCATGTACCTTTTAGAGGTGATGTTTAGAAAGTAACTAACTTTTGTGAGTGCCTCAAGCTGGGATTCAGGTAGACATTTAAACAAGGCATATTATTGGTTTCAAAGTAAGTTATGGTTCAAGCAGTTTCCAATAGGTGTCAAACTAAATGATTCTGAACACTTTAAAATTAAGTAAAGTGGAACTCTTTGGCCATATGGACTTTTAAGGGCCATATTCATTTTCTGTTAGCAAAAAACAAATGTAATTCTTTCTCAGTTAGCAAAAGAAGTTTAATTTGATCCGTGGGTTATTCTAAAATCTGCCAGAACATGGCTTATCCTGCCTCTTCACCCTTCCATTCAGTCAGTTGGTCATCAGGCCAAGAAACTCCTGCTCGATCTATAATCTGTTGGACCCTCTCACTCACGTTCCTCTGGCTGCTGGCACAGCCTCCTCGGGACTCTGTCTACTGCCCTTGAGCCACCTCAGGCCTCTGTACACCTCCACGCCACGCTTCCACCCTTCTGCCCTGTCCCTCCTCTATGCTCTCCAATACCTAGAGAAAAAGTCCAGACTCTTCAGGAGCACCATGATCCCTCACAAGACCCCAGCCTCTCAAGCCTCACCTTTCTCTGCCCTCCACTATCCTAAGCTCTAGCCAAGCAAGAGTCTCCTTTCCCCAAAAAGGTTTGGCACTTCATGCCTCTGCCTTTGTTTAAACAACACTCCGCCTAAAATAACTTTGTTTTGCTCCTTTAGCAGGAAAAGTTCTCCTTATTCAACACTTCTTGAAGCTTCCCTCTCATCTCTCTCCTCTGTGCTTCCATTGCTTTCTGGAACAGTATCAATGACATGTTTACATCCTGGGTGCCGACCGGCAGGGCCCTTGCTGGGCATATTTGTGTATCCTCTGTGCTTCTTCTCGCACCCAGCACACAGAAGCTGCAGTATATCCATTCTTTCCAAAGAAATGGTACTGTCCTCAAGAGGAGATTGAGAGTCTCTGCTCTATCACATACTTTACAAAAGGTGACACAATGCCCAGTGAGAGGTAACACCCCCACCCACTTGTTCAGAAACATTTATTTTATCACCGGGTTTGATGAGTGATTCTGATACTGCTGTGTTGACAACACTATGCCTTTTTTTGTCACATATTGTTTTACCAGGGAGATGCTTCTTTGCATCTCTATCAGAGAAAGACACTCTGGAAAATATCTCCTCCAAACTTGGAGGCTGAGGCCACTGCCATCTCAGGAATTTCAGAAGCCCCAAGGAAGATGTCACGTGCAGCAGCAGGTTACATTTGGAAATGCTTGCAGGGACTCCTAACTCACCAGGAACAGGTTAATGAAGTGTGGCTACAAGAAACAGTAAATGAAAAGTCAGATCCTAACTTTACCAAACCTGAGTCTTAGAACAGTGATGCTCCTCTCCAGACTCCCTTTCATGCTCTCTGCAGCCATTTCTTTTTGCCTCTTGGCTGATTTCAACTTGAAAACTCAAAATCAGACTCAGGTAAAATCCCTAGGCTCTTGTACTGTCAAAATAAAAAGTCATATTATCAGAGTTTCTTTTATAAAGAATATAAATCACCAGACCTCTATATTCATTATCAAAAACAAATATTCTTCAAGTTGCAGTCTCAGGAGGAACATTGTGCCAGGCACCAAAGATGAGCTGCACACAGTCCCTGTCCACAGGAGGCATGCAATCTAATGGGGACCCCCAGAGCAATCCCTCTCTCCCAGTCTCTTTTTTCCTCAGTGCCCCCTTACTTCCCTTTGCTCTTTTCACCCTCATTCCTTCCGCATCAGAAAAGAAATGTTTCTGTTGTGCACTGGCCTCCTTGGAGTGGCTCAGAAGGCTCATTAACCACCATTAAATAACTAAGTCCCACCGGTGCTGAGGCTGGAGAGAGCCCTATAGAAACTGCCCATGTGAGAGAAAGCTTAATCCCACATTGCCTGCAGTCGAGTGTGGGCCCTTGTGACATTCGGTTTGCAGCTCATATGTGAATCACTGTTGGGTGTCCTCTGTCTACAGCATCAGATTAAGTATAGCAGCTGCTCCAGATCAGAAGTGACGTATGTCTCAGGACAGTTCAGCTGCCTTTCCCTGAGAAACCCCTCTGCTGAAGTGCACTCTATTTTCACATGGAGCCTATATTTTGAGCCAGACCATCCACCTGTACCATAACCTGTGAATTTCAGGAAAATCCAGCTAACCAATTCTGAACAGGGTCAGAAAAGTAGAGAAAAATTTAATTGCATTTGTATAGGGTGGTTGAGGGATTTTTTTTTTTTTTTTGATTTTTTTTTTTTTTTTGCCCCGAGGGAGTGTATGATCAGGGGGAGACTGGAGGAAGGTTGTTGCTGGATGGTGTCTTCCCAGGTTCAAAGTCACATTCCAACACTTGGCATGTTTTTCTCTTTCCTCTCCTTGGCTAGATCTAGTGTGTTAGTTATTTGGCTCACATTTCCCCTTGACTTCATTTACTCCACGTTCTTTGCTTTGTGTTAATGGTTAACAGAGCATGTACTGTAAATTAGCATTTATAAAAATCAATTACACTGCTTCGTAAGACAGAGCAGAAACTTAGATTGTCTTCACCAAATCATTTGTATTTATCTGTTAATTATAAACCTTAATTGTCTCTTTTTATCATATTAATTTGCACAAATTGTACAACTTCAGAGTTTAGCAGTTTTCAAGCCCTTGAAATACAATTATTCTCTTAACATTCTTTTCAGAAACATGGTATTCATTAATGATTAGGATGGTAAAAATTAGCAGTTCTGATAATTGGCCTTGGCTTCTCCTTGGCTTTTTTTTCCTCTCCCCACTAAAATCCTGGTTCTCACAATTATGCATGCCTGTTAGCCTCTTACTGTGCGCAGCTCTGTTTTAATTGGACTTTGCAGCCCATGAGACTTCACAGGGTTTTGACTCAAAGTAGAATATAATCCTATAGAACTTGCTCCAAGTAGGTTTGACTCTTTTCCCCTCTCCCCAGCAGAACTTGGACTTTTGTCCCATGGGGTTAATCTACTTGCCCTAATCC